>NC_142753.1:8663557-8743557 GCF_051943395.1 Hippocampus bargibanti | reverse complement strand
AACCGTTGCGCACAAAAAATAAACAATGAAAAAAAAAAATATAGATTTGTTGTCAAACAATACAAAGTCATGATAACAGCAATTAAAAAAAAAGAAAGCACGATTGTTTGATATCATCGAAACGAATTAAAGTGTCTGGCATGGTGTTTGGAACTAATCAGAAATAAACGTCTCATTATTGTGTCACGATTGATGAATGGACTCTTTTTCCAATGTCCTATATTTTTTTTTTTGTTTGCTTTGTTTTCTTCTTCTTTTTTTTTGCCCTCTTGACTTCCAATTTAACCTTATCGGTTTCATGTCAGGAAATTAGTTCAAAAGGTGGACAGGTGCTATAAACTTGGCCACATGATGTGTATGTTTAACAGAATTCTGTCGCATCAAATCACGCCGGCGGCGTTCAAATGGTTTACATCATGTCACCTTATTCTATGGGTCAGGGCGGGCCAGCGCTAAACATAATCAATGGCTCGGTCCGCTTTTCTTGCCTTGAGGACACATGAGTCATGGTCCTCGGTGCTTAGCGGAGCTTGCATCTGTGAAGGTGTCACGCTTCGAAGCTGTTGTTACCAAGTCCAAATAAATGGAAACTAATTTTGCAAATGCCCCCCCCCCACCACCACCACTACCTTTCTCCTTCGCACACCCTCCCAAAAAAAAAATACCACCACATGGATCTTGACCTTCTGGGGCCCAAGGGTTTGACCAACTTGATTTTTGTGGTTGTTTGTTGCTTCTAGTGTTCCAAAAGTTGAGAGAGGCTTCACATTTTAGACAGCGGCTAGGCTATTGCTAACTTACATCTTTGTCACTCCGCGATGTCTGCACTGATTGAGATTTGAAGATATCAAAATGGGGGGTGTACAACCATCTGTAGTTCATTACCATGCATTGTCCATTCGAAAACTTGGACCCGGTTAACAATTTAACCCTTTGCAAGGACAGTGCATACTACAATGGACAACTGATTGTGTAATAATAATAATAATAATAATAATAATAATAATAATAATAATAATAATAATAATAATAATAACGATGATGATAAGTATAATGATAATAAAAATACAAATACAAACCCAAACACAAACAAAAATTAAAATAAATATAAAAATAAAAATAAAATAAAAATCATAATCACAATAATTATAATAATCCTAATAATAATAATACAGTAAAGTCTCGTTATATCGATATTCTCGGGAGTCGGAAAAAAATATCTATATAACCGGACTATTGATATATCTGATCATGTAAATTGTAAATTTTATCATATGTAAATTTTCTCCTTGCGTTCATAGAAATAGTATCGTAATAAGCAGTACTATCGATATAACCGATATCGATATAACGAGACTTTACTGTAATAATAATAATAATAATAATAATAATGACGATGATGATAATAAAAATAAAAATAAAAATCCAAACACAAACAAAAACAGAAAAATTAAAATAAATATAAAAATAAAAATGAAATAAAAATCATAATCACAATCATAATAATAATAATAATAATAATAATACATTCCATTTATAAGTGCCTTTCAAAACTCTCAAGGACACTTAGATTACAGTGTGCGTGAAAGTGTTAAATTGAAAAAAGTCTGCCAATAATTTTGTTGCATTTTGACATTGAGCAGGGAGGGTCAAACTCATTTTTGTGGCGGACTATATTGTGGAACTGTCGCGGCTTAGAATTGAAGCGGATTTGCGTGGGGCAGGAGAAGTGAGACAGTCTCTTTTTTTCAACAACAGCTTTGTGTTTGCATTCAACATTCCACCATGATATCTCTGATCCACTGGTGAAAAGGACACTTTGATACTCTCTTCTTTCATCTAGAACTGCTTCATACAACAAAGAGGGTGCAGAAAGTGCTTAAGATTGAATGACAATCTGTCTTTGTGTTGTCATTTTTTGTTGTTGTTTTGACTTCAAGATGGCGCCGAGAGAGTGGCTGCCTTTACAGCAGCTCTATATTTTGTTTTTCTACTTCTTCCTTTCCTTTCCTCTTGCTGTAAAATGTAAATGTCTCAACTGCGAGACTAATACAGGCTAATCCAATCCAAACACATGTTCCAAATCTTATTACATTTATTTTAATGGTAATTGGTAACCCCCCCCCTGCCTTCCCCAATATGCTGTCAATATCTCGACATTTGTAAACGTGGAGACAGTGAGCAGTTTTGCTATTTTATCAAGATTCACGAAGTCGAGGCACATCGTTTGCTTTCATGGGACATCTCAAAGGATATGACGAGCTGAAGTGATTTTGACACTCTTGACGTGGTGGGATATTAATAAATATATCGGTGTTCATTTATCATTATGAATATAATATTCACGTCCAATGACAAAGCCAGCTGTTTCATCTAAAACTGAAGATCATCAAGTTCAGATGGTGTCAAGTTATTGGTCACAATTTTTTTGCTTTTCGAACTCCGGCAGAATAAAAAAATAAATCACGTTCTATAGCGACCTAATATTTATCCACAGTTTTCTGATGACGGCAGATTTTGCGATTTCTGCGGTCTATCGGAAAATGTAAAATACATATGCATCCCACCTTGCTTTTGAAAACTGGTAATTAACACCAAATGTGTGCGGGAGAGAAACCTTTTACAGCATCCATCGCTTGTCCGTCACCGTGTCGGACATTGGAAACAAGCCAATGTTTCACGATTAACACTCAACCCCTGCTGACTTTTAGTATTTTTCACTATTTCGTTCCTCCTCCCAAACACGATGATTGAGATGTTTTCGACTAAACACCCTCATATGCCGAGCCGCGATTGCCAGAAAAAAAGCGCCCCCACACATGGAGATTGGTCCGGCGTTATGGCCTCTCGGGAGCTTATTAAATCCCACTTGGCTTGTCAAGGCTATTTATGGGGATTATACGGAACAGCACTCTCAGGAAGATAGGTGCTAATCCGAAAGTGCCCAGTGAGAAGGTGAATTCCCAAGTGAAGAGAGTAACGACTCAGCTTTTTGTGACCCCCTCCCCACCCAAGCACTTAACCAGGAGTCTCTTCTGGGATGATAAGTCAACATTCATATCCACCTTTGATACGGAACATATGGGCTATTTGATTTCTGTCATGCTGAAATGTATCGGGGATTACAAAATGCAATAACAAATGAGGTATTTGCAGAGAAAACTGTCATGCTGTTGAAACCGAGCCTTTGATGAGTGATTCATTTTGAGTATTTTACTTTGGTGGGGTGTGGGGGGTTCAGAGAAGTCCAGTGGGAGCGCATGACTAACGGTATATTGAATTTGTGTCGAACCATAAATATAATGGCTGGAATGATATGAATACATCAAAAGGTCTTGACAGCAGAAGGATGTCTTCATTTTGGCATGCTAATTGCAAACGACACCTTCAGCTAGAGTTCATTTTGAGGAAGTTCCAGGAACAAGATGACAAAGGGTGAGCGAATCCTTTTATCCTGTGGGATACGACTGATTTGTTTTTTTTTTAAACCTCCTTTGTTTTTGGAATTTTCAAGCATTTCGAGCATTGCTCGCCATCTGAGACTCTTCAATATCTAACAACAACATACAGACGCTCCCCAACTTACAAACGAGATACGTTCTGAGCGGTCGTTCGTAAGATGAATTTGTTCGTAAGTTGCTTCAGTGCTATATTTTGGATGTAAATATTCCTATATACAGTAAAGTCTCGTTATATCGATATCGGATATATCGATAGTCCCGGTTATATCGATACTATTTCTATGCACGCACGGAGAAAATTACATGCAAACAGGGTCGGATATATCGATAGTCCCGGTTATATCGATATTTTTTCGGACTCCCTTGAATATCGATATAACGAGACTTTACTGTATATCCCTACTGTCCAGACATGGCGGTGCCGGACTCTGCTATGATAGGTCCCTGCTCTCAACTATATAGGGCCGAAACTATCAGTAAGACTTTAGTTTGCTGCCGAAGCTTCTTGGATGGGAAGCAAAATGTCCGACACCTTCAAAGAAGTACAGATGACGGCTGAAGAAACCTTTTCATCGATGGACCATTCCTGTACGGCCGAGAGCTTATACAGACGTACACGCAAAAATGTTCGTATGTACCGTTGTTCTTAACACGAATGTTCGTAAGTCGGGGAGCGACTGTACTAGCATCATTTACAATTTCAGGAACACAAATGACTCAAAGTTGATTCTAAAGAAGACTATCGCATTGAGGCTTTGGTTTTGCCTTCCTCGGCTGCTAAGCTTTTGAAATAAAAATGAAGGTAATGCTTCATCTCCATCTACGGTGTCTTCTCCATCGCACTCTCTTCAAATATTAACGGAGGAATTTCCAGCAATTGGTATGTGACTATGAACCCACTTTGAGATAAATCAATCTAAAGTTGCAGAAGAGGCAGAGGCTCTTGCATGGCAGAGCTCCCACCTTGAGTCTCGTGTCAAGGAGGTGTCGGGAGATTGTGTCCACACACAAACTCTCCTGTAACTGTATGGAGAAAAACGCGGGATTAATTGCGTCTCATATCTACCCAAAGGGTGTCAGGGCAGCAGCCTTTACAGGAGAGTGTAGTGGATGTCTTTTCACTCGCTTGCACCCTCTATTTTTACCAGCTACTGACAGCTGGACAGTGTACCAGCGCATGGAAGCTATTCCGACAGGTCAGATGCCAATGCATTCTGATTCCAGCGCAGCAAATGTAATTAATTATTCATGACGCAGAATCTCGAAAAAAATTGTTGAGTGACCCACAAAGTGTCCACTTAAAGGACAACCGACGCCCCCGGACAAGTTGTGTCCATAATTTGTAAAATCACTTCAAATGACTTCTGCTGAGTGTATTTTACAAAGATTCCACCGCATATACGTAGCTATATTTTACGTTTTAAGACTCGCGCTGAATATTCAGGAAGTCTTGTTTTTGAGTTGCGGGGCGCTGCAGACGTGATGTCACGTCCGGAACACCCCTGACCGAGAAAGCGACACACAATGCATTTTGGGTACTTTTTTTGGTCTGAAAACATCGTGTTGATCGGTGTTGATGGCGAAATTAAAAGGAAAACACATTAATAATGCGATTTGATACTCGTTGACACAAATTCCCAGCAGACAAATCAGCCATCTTGTGCATTTTCTGGGACGCTACATTGGAGTCCTGATGGCTCGAATTGATCCGGAAGGACTTCTTTAATCGATTGCAAACATTTATGCTTTCCTCTTCAGAACTATTTGCATCATATTCATAACTGGAAGAGTAACAAGAAAGCATCTTCTTCTTTTGGGACACTTTACCGCATTTTTATTGGTGTTTTGCATTTCACTAAAAGTATAAGCCTGCGTGTTTTGGGTATTTGAGATGCTATAAAACGTTTCTCTGATGTCAGTTAGGAAACAAAAAACGGTGTTGGTTGTCCTTTAACTCATTTACTGCCATTACCGAGTTTATTCGGGATATGAAAAGCATGACGTGGAACGCCATTCCCACGTATTTTACGCTGTGTTCTGTGAATGTGTTTTCTTCTGTCAATATGCTAATGCTAATGGTAGTCAAGTCAATGGTAAATATTTGGAAAAAAATATACAGTATATATCTGTATATATATACTGTACATAAATTAACTCATTCGCTGCCATTCCCAAATGTATTCGGGATATGAAAAGCATGACATGGAGCGCCATTCCCAAATGTGTTCGGGTCTTGCTTTTGCCAATAAAGTGTTGGTCAGACCTCTGGCATTGTTTTTCTCTTCCACAAGGGGGCACCATTTGCCTTTTGTCCATGTTAGCGCCTTGTTATGGATTTAGCTGCCGTTCAAGTGCTATATAAATCACTTTGTATGTATCGTATTGTATTTTGTACAGCCGCCCCCCATTTCAAACTCAGATAACTCCAGACCCATATAACTTAGGTCTTAACACTTTTTTTTCAGATGAAAGAAGAGAGTCTAAGGTATATTACACTGAATTGAATGTTTCTGGCGTCCTAAAACTCAATATTCCGTGGTTCCTACAATTAGAAAGAGAATGACAAAAACCCTGGCACAGGAGCGGACACATTTTTGCACATTGTGACGAACCTGCCGTCAATTATAATGCCATACCATTGTTACGACGTTTCTTGTAGTTCTTCGGATGGCCGTTAGAGTGCACCAAGCTGTCAACTCGACATCACGGGTGTCACTAAAATATAAGCACACAATTTAGTCAACGTCAATGTGATAACCGCAACGAACTTGAGCTCATTCGACTGACGTCTGTGTGTGTCTGCGCATGTAAGCAGGAGTAAATGGGATTCATCCGAAAACCACCTTCCCTTGAGTGGTCTTTAATAAATCTGACATCAATTTTAGTGGTTTAGTCCAGAATTCTGCTTCTTCTCATTCAGCCGCATTTTAAATCTCTCCTCTTTTTAACCACGCATACCTGAAGTGTGAGACTTTCCAACTTTCCGAGTTCTATTTTGACCGCTTCTCTCTCGGGTGTCCCGTATGGAACTTGAAAGATGGCATCTGCGTTGAAACGATATCTTTCGCAAAGATGTTGAATAGACTCTTTGTACGAGCGACTCCGAAGTCATGATCTGCGGAGTGTCACCAAAAAAAAAGTCCTACGCAGTTTCTTATCTGAAAGTGGACAAGAAATGAGTTCCAGACTTTTGCCTGAATGTTTTGCAGGGTGGGGTGTGGTGGAGGAAAACGTGTGCTATCTTCAATCATGTTGGTGATTTGTCATGGCTTTTGAAGGTCATGTTATGTTGTAAAATGTTGTCACAGGAATTATTTTCGCTAGCTCGTTATTGGAAACATCGGGCGGGGAAACAAATTTAATCGTCTGATACAGTTGCTTCCAGTGAGAGATTTGTACAATTTTACCAACAGAATGTGCAGTTTGAAATTAGAGCCACTGAAGCATTATTAATCATAGTCTTGGAAAATTAAGGATTGAAATTTTGTTGTAATCACCAAAATTGCCGTATTTATTTCAATTGTTCGGTCAATATAATTACATTTGGCTGGATGTTAAGTGTTGTCAACTCATTTATTGCCAGATATATGCAAAAATGTGTCCACTCCGGTGCCAGGGTTTTTGTCATTGTCACTCAAATTCCATGACACATAGAATATTGAGTTTTAGGATGACGCAAACATTCAATGCAGCGTATGAAACCTTAGATTCTCTTCTTTCATCAGAAAAAAAGTTAATCCCTAAATGATATGGGTCTGGAGTTATATGAGGTTGAAATGAGGGCAGCTGTCCAGAATACAATGCAATACATACATATTGGTTTATAAAGCGCTTTAACCACAGCTGAAGCTGGAACAAAGTGATGAAAAGGTTTCTTCAGCCATCATCTGTACTTCTTTGAACGTTTCATCCAAGAGGCTTTGTCAGAAAACTAAAATTTTGCTGGCAGCTCTGGCCCTACATATATATCCCTACTGTCCAGAGGTGGCGGTGCCAGACCACTGCTATGATAGGTCCCTGTTCTAAGGTTCTAAAGGACTATTTCCTGAGGCTACACTGATTACTTCAATTGTCCTGACTGATTATGGTCTCCGACTGGCCTGATTGCCCCATTTGCCCTTCAATCACTTCATCAGCTTCATTGAACTAAGCCTATGTGGTAACCATCTCAGAAGTGTGTTGTAAGCACGATCAAAATTAAACCTCACCCCACCATGGCGATTTAGTGAAGGGTTTTGCTGTTTGATAAAAATAGCTTATTTTACTGCCCTTTCAAACCATCTGTTTTCTTTCGCTAACATTTTAACCTCCTTGTCGTTAAATGAACAGTGTTCACATGGAAAAAAAGGGAAATGATGCCCTCATGTGGAAAGGATAAAACAGCCAGGGGCCATGGCTTTATTGGCACAAAAATGTCATGGCAAAAAAAAAAAAAACTCTATGTCATATTTTCAATTCGTGACTGACAGTGAAATATTTACAAGACTGTAATCGAAATACAATTCCTTTCCTGAACATGTTCTCGAACACATCTGCCTCGCAATCAAAGATTCTGAGTTTGAATCTTGACTGACATCTTTATGTGTAGGATTTGCCTGTGTTTAGATTTCATCTGAGATCCCTCCCAAAAACACACGTTAAGGTATTTGAAGACTAATTGACCATAGGTGTGAATGTGACAGTGAAAGGTCGTTTGTCAATGTTTGCCACACTCAAGCGTGACCTTCGATATTTTTTTTTTTTCAGGGGGGGGATTTCTGTTTCAGTCCCTCCACTCTGATTGATTTCACCTGTCCTGTCAATAATGTCACCTATGACCCCTTCCATACATTTACCGCCCAATCGCCTATGCGCCTCCCCTTCTTCCACACAGCTGCATTACTTCTATTTCACAAGTCGGGAGTTTAGTTAAATGTACCGGTTTCAGATCCGTTTTACCGCCTCCCGTGTCACCGCTTTGAAACGACTGTTTATTGCTCCTGTCACATGCCGATTTTCTACGTATGGATTTATCGGCTTGAATCACACTTTTTGCCCCCCTCCCACCCCCGAATATGAATGGAATGTAATAAAGCAGCCATACATCGCTGCCGCTTGCGCCGAAACTCCCTCCTGGTTCCAGCTTATGGATAGAGCTGTTGTTTTCTTGTTGTCCCTCTGGAGCTCAACAGCCATTATTGGCATTAAGTAGATCAACAAAAGGGGCTCGAGGACTGATTCCTGGCAGATGGATCTCATCTGTACACCTTCCATGTGTCTGCAATGCCTGAGTATGTTTGGAGGCCTGCCATACATATTCCTTGTTGAAGCCAGCCATGAAAGCAAGCTCAATAAAGAATGGAAAAGGATGTGGCTTTTGTGAACGCAGGAAAAGAAAGAGTGGTTATACTTGTAAATCATCTCCATCTATCTTCCAGCTACTGGGCATCTTGTCCAGGGTTTATGTTGACAAGCGCATTCATTGTTATTTTGTAATGTAACTAGACAGCTGCTCTGTTTCTTCAAAAGCACACATGCAAAACATCATCTGCAGTGAACGGAGAATAGTGGGAAAGAAAGGCGATGAGAAAGTTCGGCTATCAAGAGATTTTTTTTTCTTCTTTGTGGGTTGGGGGAAAGGCCTGCTGGACTGAAGACTCATGAGGGCAATATACCACTAAATTGTGATGATTTTTTTTATTTTTCAACATATATTTTATGTACTCGGAACATTGAAGTTGAATTCTCGTCATGCGGTATCTCCCCCTCAACGAAAAAAAAATGATAAAATATGCATTTTTTTCCTCTCATACACCACCAATAATATACCGTTAGATGTGTATTTATTTTTTAGGAAGTACCTTCCCTTTCCATGCACCCTGATGGAACGCTTAGTACATTTACGTTTCTCATCAATGAGGATCTGAATGGCATGGGAGGTAGTGTGTCATCCCATAACTCATGATTGACAATGTCAACTTAAATCATGCAATACTACAGAAGGCCGAATGCACTTTTCCCATGAGTGATGATAGTACCGTATTTTCCGGTGTATAAGGCGCACCGGAGGATAAGGAGCACACCGAAAAAATTGTGTATTTTCAAACTTTTTCCATATATAGGACACACCTTCAGTGAATGAAAAGGTTTTCCAAATACAGTAAAGTCCCGTTATATCGATATTCAAGGGAGTCCGAAAAAATATCGATATAACCGGGACTATCGATATATCCAACCCTGTTTGCATGTAATTTTCTCAGTGCGTGCATAGAAATAGTATCGATATAACCGGGACTATCGATATATCCGATATCGATATAACGAGACTTTACTGTATAATAGATAAATATATACAAGTTTTCCAAAGTACGCACTACTTCTACAGAGGGAAATGGGGTCGGCAGTTGCGAGACCTGTTGTGGCTCAATATTACTTCACATATAAGGCGCACCTGCATATAAGGCGCAGAGTCATCTTTTGAAGAAAATCAAGGCTTTTGGGTGCGTCTTATACACCGGAAAATATGGTACTTCGAAATTCCACGTGTACAATTACAAAATACTGCATCTGTTTGTGACTCTGTGAATCTTTTAAAGAAAAGGGAGGCGAGGTAGAAATTAAATGTGGTTCAATGCAGCAAAGCTCAATGGGGGGGAATTCTGCTGAAGATGTTACAATGTTACACGACTGCCACCTACAGGACACGTTATGTAAACGCCAAAATGGATTACAATAAAAATAAAAAGCCTAAATATCTATTTACATAACGAAACGCATCCCGAATGGACGCTGTGATTAAAACAATGAATTCAGTAACGCGATCAAATATACAGGTATACTGTTAAAATTGTGACGATTAAAACAGAAAATTATGCAGTTTTATGTGAATAAAGCATTTTGTCGTTGGGTTGAGTTGGGGCTGTTTTGACTGCATGACGTTTGTGAAGCAGAAGATGGCGCTAGTACCCAATATAACACTCATAACATTGTACTACTTGCAAAATGTCTGATTATTGCATTGTTCTGCGAGTACGTGCAGTGTTGCACATTTGTATTTATCAAATACAATGAACGAGACAGTTCGTTATCTTTATAGGTACAGCACGGAAAACCCGGAAAAATACCACTGAATCAGTAGCATTGATATGTTTATTTACATTTATTAAATTCTATTTATTTATTATTCCCAACAATGTATTTTCTTAGTTACATATCGTTTCTTTTCATCAGACTGCTCCTCGTACAGAATATGGAGGTGACAATATATTTTTAGTCTAATCAGATTTCAGCCTTTGTGTTGCTATGTCAATATATTCTACCCATGATGTGAAAAGGCATCAAAAGTGGGAGCATCAGAATATATTTTTCATCATCCAGCAGCGGTTATTTATTCTTTTAAGACTACCATATTTTCAAGTGTACAAAGTGCACCCGAAAACCTTGATTTTGTTCAAAAGATGACGCTGCGCCTTATACGCAGGTGCGCCGTATATGTGAAGTAATAATGAGCCACATCAGGTCTGGCAATTACAGTCAGCAGTCAGCAACTCAATTTCCCACCATAGAAGCACAGATGCTCCCCAATTTACAAACAAGATACGTTCCGAACGGTCGTTTGTAAGGTGAATTCGTTCTTAAGTTGGTTCTGTGCTATATTTTGTATGCAATGTAAAGTAAAGTCTCGTTATATCGATATCGGATATATCGATAGTCCCGGTTATATCGATACTATTTCTATGCACGCACGGAGAAAATTACATGCAAACAGGGTCGGATATATCGATAGTCCCGGTTATATCGATATTTTTTCGGACTCCCTTGAATATCGATATAACGAGACTTTACTGTATGTTGTAGTCTTATATATAAATATGTTTAAAGGACAACCGACGTCACTTTTTTGTTTCCTAACTGACATCAGAAAAACGTTTTATAGCATCTAAAATACCTAAAACACGCAGTATGATATTTTTATTCAAATGCAAAACACCAATAAAAATGACTTAGTGTCCAAAATCTGCAAAAAATTGAGTTGCGAATTGGGCATTTTCAGAAAGTCCCGCCCCCAGTTTGTGACGTCACGCCAAGACGTCTTGCATTGCTGGAGAATCCAAACAATGGCTTCAGATTCGGAGAATATGCTTTCTTGTTACACATCCAGTTATGAATATGATTCAAATAGTTCTGAAGAGGAAAGCATACATGTTTGCAATCGATTAAAGAATTTATTCCATGCCATTTTGAGGCAACATTGTGGGGGAAATCGATCACCAGCAAAGAGGCACAAAATGGCGACCTCCTGTGGCCACCTCAGTTTCCACAGGCTGATAAATTCCTTATATGGAGCTTGGACGCCCTCTTCTGGCGGCTTTTGGGTGCAACACGGTTTTCAGACCAAACATGTACAGCCAAATACATTGACGTGATGGAAGGACTGCTACAATGTGTCTTTTTTTTGGTTAGGGGCATTCCTTTAGTGACGTCACGTACGGACTCGTCACCAACTCAAAAACAAAATTTAAAATCTTAATCTTAATCTTAATCTTAGTCTTAAAACGTAAAATATAGCTATATGCGGTGGAATCTTATTAAAATACTACGCTCCGCAGAAGTCATTTGAAGCCATTTTACAAAATTATGGATACAACTTGTCCGCAGACGTCGGTTGTCCTTTAAGGGGAATGTGGTTAGAAGCTCTCATTTTCCCATATCTGACTGCTCACACCAAATAGAATATGAACTCATCTAGTCGGAAAGATTTCAATGAATGATTACGATTTTAATCTCGTAAATCAAATACTTTTTCGATGTGAAGTCTGGATAAGAAGAGCGGGAGCTAATTCTGCATAAATATTAATTATGAACATTCCAAGCCTTCAATCCCCCCCACCACACCATAACCTGAACTCCACCCCTTGCACTTTCCAGATTTTTGTTTTGGACAAGAGCGATCCTGTGATGCCCTGCCAGTGGTACTCCGGCTGCTCAAATATTTGAGCTCAGAAAGCAGCCAAGTTGACTCAGCTTGGAACATGGCTTTCCCAGAGCTTTGATAAGGTGCCTGTGTTGAGCTCTGGGGCTTCCAGTCAGCCTGCACAGTGAGTTTCTTGTGCATCCCACCATCTTGCGTACACCGGGCGGATTCAAAACAGACCGGGCAGGAGTAAGGGCTAGACAGTGGCGTGTCGAGCGAGCGAGCGAGAGAAAGAGAGAAAGCAACCGCGTCAGGAATTTTGCTATTTCGAGACGTACAATACAGCCACCTTGTACAAGCCTTAACATCAAATAAACCGTAAACATACAGTGAGACCTCAACTTACAAACACCTTATCTTACAAACTTTTCGTCTTACAAACTTCAAATTTCTGAAAATTAAACCTTATAATAAGCACTATTTTCATAATACACACCCACCACGGCTGGCGGAGTGATCTTCGGTGGAAGCACACGGCCGAACAGCACCAGAGGTTAAGTTATCAACAGTCCTTATGGAAGGTGACTCTCCTTCCATAAGCCATCAACGACCATCCAAAAGATAAATACAACTTTATTTTACAGCACAGTTTATTTCTTTAATTACAGTCCTCATGTAATGTGCCTCTCTTTCCAAACAGCAATTCCGTTTGACCTTTGACCTCCAACGTCATTCCATCAAGCCCTCAATGACCATCACAAATGCAAATAGAGTGACTTTATGATACAATGCAGTGTATTTCTTTCATTACAATACAATAGCACGTTTATTATACATAGAATAAGGTATGTTGTGTGTAGTTTTAAGGCTTATTTAGTTGAAAAGTATATTTTATGGAAACCCGGGAACGGATTATTCCCATTTTAATGGTTTCCTATGGGAATTTCTTTTTTGAGATACACACTTTTCGCCTTTCGCACTCTGTCTGGGAACCAATTAAGTTCGTAAGTTGAGGCCTCACTGTACTTATATAAGCCTTAAACATACATTACATACAAAATATCGCACTGGAGCAACTTATGAACACATTCACCTTACGAACGACCATTCGGAATGTATCTTGTTAGTAAGTTGGGGAGCATCTGTACTTTCACAAGTACTTCGGTGATCATTGCAGTCTACGTGATGCCCATATTTCTTTCTATCCTGACCGTTTTAATTTAACATGTAAATTATAATAAGCTCCTCGACGTTTGAGTGACATTTATTAAGATCCATTCATTATCTTTGCATTGCATGGAAAAAGCCAACGACGCACCTTTCAAATCATTAGTTTGATTTCTCATTTGGCTTGATGAGCTCGGCCTTCATCTGCTATACTGTACACACACACACACACACACACACACACACACACACACACACACACACACACACACACACACACACAATTCCTTGGCTGCTAATGCGCAATTACAGGGGAGTCCTAATTAACATTTTAATTAAGGAGCACCTAACTGTGATAAAGACCCAGAAATTAGTATGGCGCTTAATTGAGAGGAGGCAATCAGCTCGATGACTATATATTACATCATACACAGGCCGCTAACCTTTTTATGAGTTAGATGAATCGTCTGTTGCGGTAAATGCCTTTGAGGTGTGCTCCACATAAACCAAAAGGCTTTACAACAGGAATTGTGATGATGGAATAGAAAGTATTTGCTACGTGTGCATGCTACTAACCCAATATTGTGTCATAAGCGTCCTAATTCTTCCACTAAAGATAATTTTCATCCAAAAATACGATATCATCACCTGATTTGTTAATGTATTTATTTTTGGGGGGCTAGAATAAATGCCTTTTATAAAAGTGCAAAGAATATATACCCCACCCCATTCATTCCTGCTAAATGGCACATCTGGGTTTTGTTGCCATAGCGACATGGGCAGCCTCTTGTTGTGCGAGCAGTGGGGGGGGGGGGGGGGGGGTGTGAGCATCCATAAAGAAAATACAAATGTTTCATACACTCCACTCTGTGTTTGTACATTCATATTTTGCCTTTAGGGGTTCTATCTTTCTATTTTAGCTACCATTTTAACTCATTCACTGCCAGACGATGTGCAAAAATGTGTCCACTCCAGTGCCAGGGTTTTTGTCACTTTCACTCAAATTGCAGGAGCCACAGAATATTGACTTTCAGGACTATTTAAACATTCAATTCAGCGTAAGAAACCTTAGACTCTCTTCTTTCATCAGGAAAAAAAAGAGTTAATTCCTAAATTATGTGGATTTGGAGTTATCTGAGCTTAAAATGGGGGAAGCTGGATAAAATACATGCATATTGATTTATATAGCGCTTTAGCAACAGCTGAAGCTGTAACAAAGCGCAAACATGGAAAAAAGGCTAATGCTGCCCCCTCGTAGAAGGGGAAAAAAAACATTGACAGAGGTCTGACCAGTGCTTTATCAGCACACCTGCAAAAAAAATACCTAAAGCCAACAAAATTCAGGAATGGCGCTCCACGTCATGCTTTTCAATTCCCGGAAATGGCAGTTAAATGAGTGAAATGAAATCTACTCACTTTTTTTTTTGTAGACTGCTAACAAACTAACCCTTTTGGGGAAAAGTTTCTGAGCAACGTGTTAAAATTGATATTCAATTGGGGGAAAGTAAGAAATTTAATGCCGCACATGAACTTTCAGTGAAATTTATACTGACAGTCTATTGGAGCAGTGGCACAAAAAAAATAGGAAACTGTTGCCTCGCCACTCTGACGTGGCTGACTGGTCGACTGGCTCCGTGATGGGAAACCGCAGCCCGTGAAAGGCTCAACTCTTAACTACGCCTCATTTTACACAGCCGCTGCGCATATTTCTTTCCGCGATGTTGGCAAGGTAACCGAAGGACTGGAAGAAAGACTTCCCGTCTACCAAACTTCGAGAGGGAAGATGGCGCCATCTAGGAGCTGCTTTGTGAACCATAAGGAGTGTGATTTTTGACAACGGATTTTTGAATGCCGATGAGTCATGACATTCGGGAAAGAGGAAGTGGCCGTTCAAGGTCGAGTTTGATGAGAATTGATTTTATCCTGGCTGTGATACATAAATGAATGGAACGTGATCAAACAATTTTGGTAATATTGGTTGTGGAGGGAAAATATGAATCCAAAATGACACTAGTTCTTTATGGGAAAGGAAACTTATCAGTTATCGTATTTTCCGGTGTATAAGGCGCACCGGAGTATCAGGCGTGGATTTTCAAACTTTTTCCATATACAGTGATACCTCGTTTTACGAACCCCTTGACTTACGAACTTTTCGGTTTTATGAACGTTACATTTATGAAAATTGTACCTTGGCTTACAAACTTTACCTTGGCATATGAACTTTTTTCGTGCCTCAATAAGTGATGTGTCATTCGCGAACGAGCCAGTTCTTCTAACAACAAAATGGCAGCCAACTGTTTTTGTCCTCTATTCCCCGCCCCCAGTCTTCGATTAAAGCCACGTGATTGGTCAAGAACGCAGCAGTGAGGGGCGATGGTGGTTTAAACATTAAAGAGACAGGCAGACGACAGTGAGAGTTTCAACTTTGATTGGACTGTCCACAAAAATGCTATCTATTAGCGACAGTATATAGCTATCTAGCTGGCTATCTATTAGCTATCTATTAGCTAGCTAGCTCGCTTAAACAATAAAGAGACAGGCAGACGAAAGTGAGAGAGTTTCAACTTTGATAGTACACTGCAAGATTAAAATATCCCGTCAATCAGGCTCCACAAACAACCCGCACAAGCCTTCTGTACACTTGATGCAAAAAGCTATCAACTCAGCTAAACAGAACACAATTGATGAGGAACTAGATACAATTATCACACCTGCACCTGCAAAGGATGATTCCTCAAGATGGTGAAAGAAGAAGGTTACGTTCCCCATCAAGTGTTTAATGCTGATGAAACCGGCCACTCCATTCCATCAAGCCATCAAAAAAGTAAATAAAATGACTTTATTATTAAGTACAGTTTATTTCATTAATTATAATACCATAGCACTTACATACTACTTCTACAGGAGGAAATGGAGTTGGTGGCTGCTGACAGTAGTTGTGAGACCTGTTGTGGCTTCACATACAGTAAAGTCTCGTTATATCGATATTCAAGGGAGTCCGAAAAAATATCGATATAACCGGGACTATCGATATATCCGACCCTGTTTGCATGTAATTTTCTCCGTGCGTGCATAGAAATAGTATCGATATAACCGGGACTATCGATATATCCGATATCGATATAACGAGACTTTACTGTATATGGTGCAAATTCGGGAATGGCGCTTCACGTCATATTTTCAATTCCCGAAGACATTTTGGAATTGCAATGAATGAGTTAATCGTAACACATTTCCACAATAAGATTACTATGAGTCCGAGGCATTAGGTAAGCGAGTTTTCACACATATTCATCGCACCCACACACCGAGTTGATGATTTCCCATCTTGCGCCAAGTGTCTGACACCCGTTTAGTCATTTCAGCGCTAACCACAAAACCCAAGTTCTGTCATCATGTCGTATCCGCTGCCTGCAGCCTTCGAGGGTCACCGCAGCAAAGGGAGCATATAGCACGCTGTCAGCAAAAGCTCAGACGGCGGGGCAATGTCTGGTTCCGCACCTGTAATAACCTGCTTTTTCTTTTTATAGATGCCGCCGCACACCTGCAAGCACGGCGTCAGCTTTTTTTGTTTAACGGCCATGTTTCTGTTTAGGATGGAAAAGTTCCTCGATACTCTGAATAAATAATCCCACGTTTCTCATTCAAAGTAGGGATGAAAAGGTTTCTTCAGCTGTCGTATGTACTTTTTTGAAGGTGTCGGACATTTTGCTCCTCATCCGAAGAGCTTCGTCAGCGAACTATATATATCCCTAATGGGCCGAGGTGGCGGAGCAGGGATTTATCAGAGAAGAGGTCTGGCTCTGCCATCTCTGCCCACTGGGGATATACAGTATATGTAGGGCCAGAGCTACCAGCAAAATTTTAGTTCGCTGACGAAGCTTTTTGGTTGAGGAGCGAAACATCCGACACCTTCAAAGAAGTACAGATGACGGCTAAAGAAACCTTTTCATCGATGGACCACTCCAGTACAACTGAGAGCCTACACAGACATTCAAAATATGGAATATTTCAGGAATGCTTTGGTTAAAGTTCCTGTGGCTAGTTTGTAGAAATCTGAAGATTTTACTGGAAATCATCCATCTCTTTTGCAGCCGTGGTTGGAATCTGTTGTCGCAACGGGAAATAATCTTGAATTGATACAAGTAAAAGATACGCGAGATGATGATAAACAGATGCTTTTGATTACCACCTTTTAATTCCTCTGCTCTCTTTCCGAAACATGCGGTGAAAGCAACCCATTCAAAGCAAGTGAACTCATCTGGAAAGACGTTGTTGTCTTATATGGGCGCTCCCCAACTTACAAACGAGATACATTCAGAACGGTTGTTCGTAAGGTGAAGTTGTTCGTAAGTTGCTTCAGTGCTATATTTTGCATGCAATGTATGTTTAAGGCTAATATAAGTATGTTTAAGGCTAATATAAGTATGTTTAAGGCTTGTATAAGTAACCTGTACAGATGCACCCCAACTTACAAACGGGATACATTCCGAACGGTTGTTCGTAAGAGAATTCGTTCGTAAGTTGATTCAGTGCTATATTTTCTATGGAATGTATGTTTAAGGCTTATATAAGTATGTTTACAGTTTATATCCGTATGTTTAAGGCTTGTATAAGTAACCTCTATTGGTTTGTCCTAAAACTTAATAAAATATATGCTCTATAAAGATATGTATATGTACAACTGGAGATAATACTACATATGTTACCACAAAAATGTTCGTATGTACAGTTGTTCGTAACTCGAATATTTGTAAATAGGGGAGTGTCTGTACACGGTGAAGATGCAGTTGACATTGTTGTCTTATATGGGCGCTCCCGAACTTACAAACGAGATACGTTCTGAACGGTCGTTCGTAAGGTGAATTTGTTCGTAAGTTGCTTCAGTGCTATATTTTGTATGGACTGTATGTTTAAGGCTTATATAAGCGTGTTTAAGGTTTGCTTAAGTATGTTATGGCTTGTATAAGTAACCTGTATTGGTTTGTACTGAAAAATAAACATTTAATAAAATATTTGCTCTATAAAGATATGTACATGTACAATTGTAGAGAATACTACATATGTTAGAGAGAGAGAGTGAGACCAAAAATGTCTGTAAGTACCGTTGTTCATAACTCGAATGTTCGTAAGTAGGGGAGTGTCTATATGGGCGTTACATCTTCCAAAACATGACAATTGAAAACAGGAGAGTACATTTGGAGGGGGGGGCGCAAAGAAAATAACCCTGTTTGTTCCGTCGGCCTTGATGCCACCCTGGATGAAAATCAATCATAGCCTCTCTCGAATGAATATGGGTGCGTTTGCGCTATAATTAGCTTATAAAACCCGAGTGGTTTGCGCCGCTTAGAGCTCACTCAAGACACCATAAAGAACCATCCCTGGATATTAAACTGAAAGTGTTAAATATTTCAGCAGATTTCTCTTGGGTATGGGGAAGTCGTTTTTCTTTTTCTTATCTACGCCTGCCAAAAGAACTGTTGGTGGTTTTCCGTGGTTCTAATTGTAGGCGCACATGTGGTA
The DNA here is from genome assembly GCF_051943395.1 of Hippocampus bargibanti. Taxonomy (NCBI): domain Eukaryota; kingdom Metazoa; phylum Chordata; class Actinopteri; order Syngnathiformes; family Syngnathidae; genus Hippocampus; species Hippocampus bargibanti. The sequence continues at coordinate 8,724,513 of NC_142753.1, read as the reverse complement.
GCAGTTAGAAGCTATACATACTTGGCACCAGCGCCACTGCTGTAGAAGCGTCCCTGGCCCCCTCGACTCTGTTGTTTCACTTCACCCCCTTTGATTGAAATACAAAAACAGATTAAATTGTGGGCCGCGCAATTTAATTAGAGAGGAGCTCTCTTCCGCATGCTGCTTTGTTGCGGGCGATGTTATTAATTTACCAGTTGAAGTAATGGAAAACAAATATTTGTTTTGCGTGTGTTTATATGTGTGTAAAATTGCTTTCATACAATCTTCACATCACATTGAGTTTCTTTTCGAGGTTAAAATGAAATTGAGGGACAATATGTGTTACTACCCCATTGTGGCAACTACTCGCGATCGTTCGCTTCATTCAAGTTGCTCGGTGATGAAACTGGCTGAAACTAATAAAATATGTATTTTTTTCCATCTCAAGCACTGCCACATATGTTCAACGAGTCAAAGATTGCCGCCGTCTAGAATCTCGACTGTAAAGACACCATTTTTCTGTTTCCTAACTGACATCAGAAAAACGTTTTGTTATAGCATCTAAAATACCCAAAACACGCAGGCTGATATTTTTAGTCAAATGCAAAACACCACTAAAAACGACTTAAAGTGTCTCAAAACTACTTCAAAATGACCACGGAAATGGCGAGTTTAAGAAAGTCCCGCCCCCTTGCTCGTGACGTCACACCAGGACGTCTTGCCTTGCTCTAGAATCAAAGCAACGGCTTCAGATTTGGAGAAGATGCTTTCCTGTTACTCATCCAATTATAAATATGATTCAAGTAGTTCTGAAGAGGAAAGCACAAATGTTTGCAATCGATTAATTAAGTCCTTCCGCCTCATTTTGAGGCGTCTGGACTCCAATGTAGCACCCAGAAAATGCACAAGATGGCGCCCAAGCTCCGATGGAAATGGGCTGATTTGTCTGCTGGAAATTTATGTCAACTAGTATCAAATAGTAGTCTTGGTGCAACACACAATGATTCACCATCGCGTTATTTTTTTTGTCCTTCTAATTTCGCCATCAACACGGATCAACAAGAAGTTTTCAGACCAAATAAAGTACCTAAAATGCATTGTGTGTCGTTTTCTCGGTCAGGGGCGTTCCAGACGTGACGTCACGTCAGCCATCGTCATCAACTCAAAAACAAGACTTCTTGAATGTTCAGCGCCAGTCTTAAAATGTAAAATATTGCTATATGTGGTGGACTCTTTGTAAAATACGCTCAGTAGAAGTCATTTGAAGTGATTTTACAAATTATGGACACAACTTGTCTGGAGGGGTGGGTTGTCCTTTAAGCTGAATTGAATGTTTAAAATTCTGTGGGTCCTGCAATTTGAGTGAAAATGACAAAAACCCTGGCACGGGAGTAGACACATTTTTGCACATCATCTGGCAATGAATTAGTTAAATTTCTATCTTCGCCAGTACGTAATGGACTAGCCGTGATGAATCGACTCACTCGTAGAGCATGTAAATAAAAACACGAAAGCGGGAGGGAAAGTGTTTGCCGGTGCGAAGGCCGAAGCAATCATTGCGCGGCCACTTTTGTTTCTGTTTTTCCAACTGGGATGGATTGGAACGGCTTGATGGGCGGGTTGATGTTGGCCAGAGTGAGGAATGAGAAAATGATGGGAGGCCTCTGAACCGCAAATTGTCGTTGCCGTGTTATTATGGCTTGGTAGTGCGCTAGCAAACAGTTACATGGCCTGATGGGCTTACACAATGGGCTTTTCTATATAAAAAGCTCAGCCTTGACGTGTTGTCGGTCGTCCACATTGGTTCTCAGAGGGAGATAGGAACTCAAAGTTGGCGACAACCATCATATGCTATCCTAAACATACCTGTTATTAAGTCAAATATAGCTTTGCAGTAGCCGTTGCCCACACATCTCTTTTTCCTGCCCATAACATTTGCATGACGACAAGCGACAGAAGTTGAAGGCTTCGGTACGTTTGTAGAACACCGTTCTGAGATTTACAGCCTGGCTGTTGCCTTTGGGGTGAGAATCCCGGAGAAGTTTACCACTCAGCTATTAAGATTAATAGTATTTACAAGGCACGCAAAAAAAAAAAAAAAAGACACCCGTTGCCAAACCACTAGAAGACAGCAAGCTGGGTTTTTGATTGAGTGTGTGGGAGAAATGGGAGTGAGAAAACATTGTTTTTCCAACACAGTTCTGTGTCACCAGTTAATATTTTATGCTTCATTCTCATTATAGTTGGCGACAAGTGACACGATGAGGGGATCTCGGCTCTCACTTTTTTTAACCGAAATGAAGTTTCAAAGACAATAAACAATCTTTTTGTCAAACCGTCCTCTACCGATCTGTGTTCTTTCAGTTGTGCAAGAAATGCCAACGCTAATCAGTTTCCTGAATGTCACTTTTCAAAAATTCACTTGATTTTGTTCCCCCCGATGCACAATTGCACAATCTGCCACCTCCTTGTCACCACAGCTCACTCTTGACTCTGACTGCATCCTCACCGAGTACAAACACTCCCCTACTATCGAACATCCGAGTTACGAACAACTGTACATACGAACATTTTTGTGGTAACATATGTAGTATTGTCTCCAGTTGTACATGTACATAACTTTATAGAGCATACATTTTAATAAATGTTTATTTTTCAATACAAACCAATGCAGGTTACTTATACAAGCCTTAAACATACTTATATAAACCGTAGACATACTCATATAAGCCTTAAACATACATTCCATACAAAATATAGCACTGAATCAACTTACGGACGAATTCACTTTACGAACGACCGTTCGGAATGTATCTCGTTTGTAAGTTGGGGAGCATCTGTACAGGTTAGTTATACACGCCTTAAACATACTTATATAAACCGCCTTAAACATACATTCCATACAAAATATAGCACTGAATCAACTTACGGACGAATTCACTTTACGAACGACCGTTCAGAATGTATCTCGTTTGTAAGTTGGGGAGCATCTGTACAGGTTAGTTATACACGCCTTAAACATACTTATATAAACCGTAAACATACTTATATAAGCCTTAAACATACATTCCATACAAAATATAGCACTGAATCAACTTACGGACGAATTCACTTTACGAACGACCGTTCAGAATGTACAGTAAAGTCTCGTTATATCGATATCGGATATATCGATAGTCCCGGTTATATCGATACTATTTCTATGCACGCACGGAGAAAATTACATGCAAACAGGGTCGGATATATCGATAGTCCCGGTTATATCGATATTTTTTCGGACTCCCTTGAATATCGATATAACGAGACTTCACTGTATCTCGTTTGTAAGTTGGGGAGCATCTGTACAGGTTAGTTATACACGCCTTAAACATACTTATATATTTTTTTCAACATGGGTTTAGCAATCCCGTTTCACTTGATGACAAGGCGGACCGATACAAATGACTCCATCTTGTAATACGGAGCTGGCGGATGCCTTAACAGCCAAGATGTCTGAACCCTCTCGGGGGGACTATTGACCATATTTGGAACGCTGGTCTCGCGCTGAAAGTGTGTTTTCAAACCGTTGTCACCTGACATTACCTAAAGGTTATTTTGCGCTTTCACATGCCACAGTACACGCGCTACATTCTTTCAAAGCACCTTCATTGATCGCTCTAGCAATTATTTAATCGAAGAGCAGCTGGAGGACGAGAGACGTCAATAGCAAAGGCAGGCTGGAAGGCTTCCTTTGAGCCAGACAAACATGTTTTTGTTGCTAAAATAAGAATTCTGTGTTTTATGTATTTATTTTTTTATGGTGACATATGTTGTTCAGTTTCCTTTTCCAATGATTTTTTGATTTTTTTTGTTTCCGTGCCTCTCCCAATGTGTAACATTATTGATGCTGCTAGTTGTAGTTATTCATGTTGTCATGTACCACAAAACGATCTCCAAAATGTAAATGTTTGGATGACAAGAAAGAAGAACAGTGGTACGTGAATGCCGCATTTCCGAATACAGACGCTCCCCTACTTACGAACATTCGAGTTACGAGCAAAGGTACATACAAACATTTTTGTGGTAACATATGTAGTATTCTCTCCAGTTGTACATGTACATATCTTTAAAGAGCATATATTTTATTCAATGTTTATTTTTCAGTTCAAACCAATACATGTTACTTATATAAGTCTTAAACATACAGTAAAATCTCGTTATATCGATATTCTCGGGAGTCGGAAAAAATATCGATATAACCGGACTATCGATATATCCGATCCTGCGGCATGTAAATTTTCTCCTTGCGTTCATAGAAATAGTATCGTAATAAGCAGTACTATCGATATAACCGATATCGATATAATGAGACTTTACTGTACTTATATAAATGTTAAAGGACAACTGACACCATTCTTTTGTTTCCTACTGACATCAGAAAAACGTTTTATAGCATTTAAAATACCCAAAACACGCAGGCTGATAGTTTTAGTGAAATGAAAAACACCAATAAAAATGACTGAAAGTGTCCCAAAACTACTTCAAAATGACCTCAGAAAGTTTCAGTTTCAGAAGGTCGCGCCTCCTTGCTCGTGACGTCACGCCAAGACGTCTTTGCCTTGCTCGAGAATCAAAACAAGATGCTTTCTTGTTACTCATCCAGTTATGAATATGATACAAATAGTTCTGAAGAGGAAAGCATAAATGTTTGCAATCGATTAAAGAAGTTGGGGAATGTCTGTACATTAAGAGACTGATTTTTTTTTTTTTTTTTGTGGGGTGGGGAGCAAAGCCAAGACGAACGAAGTCAGCCTCATCTGAGAGCTGCTAATGTCAGTTTGTGTCACTCTGTGCTCTTTTTAAAAGGGTGAATATTCAAATTGACGCATGCCAGGGAAGCACCAGATCTTATGACTGAAACAGCGATTTAGAAACAAGAACACAAAAACAATTGCGTCCCTCAACATTGGATTACTGCCCTCGTTTTTTTCCCCGAACGTCACTATCTTCAAACCAATGAATTAATCCAGACCAGGACCAAGGGGACACCCGTCGAGAGGAAACAGGATGATGTCATTTTACACGTTTTTCTGCTGGGTTTGGCAGTTCTCAAGTAAACTATGTTCTCATGGGAATAGTTTCGTTTTTTTTCCGTAAGCTTTTTTTTTTTCTCCTGCAGACGAATGACTTGAAAGGGAATTCCACCGGGATGGAAGAAGCGGCACAATTAGCATATTTTGTATCTAATATGAAGTCCGTAATTTTTTATATGCTAACATGACTGAATAAGGTTTTTTTATATACTATCAAGTCATGCCTACAAGCTTATTCGGCTGCAAGTTAATTCGACAAGAACCATGAATCTGTAAGTGATTCGGGATAATGATTCAAGTTCTTTTTTTTTCATTTTTTAAGTCAAGAAGTATGCCATCAATTCCCCCACCCTCATATGTCATTCATTAGCAAAGTCGAGCCTTCTCCTTCGATGGTGGCCTGACAACAAAACATATTGACTCGCTCTCATAGACTCTCAAACTTACTTCAAGTTTCATAATTTATAAAGGCCATTCTTCATTCCAGCAGAGAATGACATAATTGTCACGGGACTGATGTTTGCAATTACCGTATTTTCCAGTGTATAAGGCACACCCAAAAGCTCTTCAAAAGATGACCCTGCGCCTTATATGCAGGTGCGTCTTATATGCCGTAATATTGAGCCAGAACAGGTCTCACAATTACTGTCAGCAGCCACAGACTTAATTCCCCTCTGTACAAGAAATAGTTGTGCCTTATATTTGGAAATACATATACAGTAAAGTCTCGTTATATCGATATTCAAGGGAGTCCGAAAAAATATCGATATAACCGGGACTATCGATATATCCGATATCGATATAACGAGACTTTACTATACATACATACATACATTTATATTTATATACAGTAAGTATTCTCTCAGAATCAGGAATCGCGTTTGCGGTACAAACATTTTTCTTAAAAAAGAATTTCCTTATGTGCGATTTCAAAAGCAAGCTAATGTGGATAACATTTTCCCATCATCCTCTGTGCAGGTAGCAGCAACTACGTCACTGGCAAGAAAAATGGCGGAACGGAACTTATTTTTCCATATATCGAGCATGAAATTACACAATTTTGCATGGATTGTAATTTCATGTTCCGGATATCGGAATTTCAGTAGTAGGGAATGTCTTTGCTATCATTTAGCGGTAAAATAAATGTATACATACATTTTTTTTCTTCCAGATTAAGGAATTTCCCTTTGACAGAATTCCTTATGAGAGAATACTTTATACTCTATTATACATGGAAAACATTTTTCATTCATTCAATGTGCGCGTTATAGTCTGGTGCGCCTTATATATGGAAAATGTTGGGAAATAGATCATTCATTGGGGGTGCGCCTTATACTCCTGTGCCCCTTATACACCGGAAAATACTAGAGGATATTAGATTTATATCAACATCTGAGATGCAACCAAATAGCTTTCTTGACGTGGATTGATGAGAAAAGTTACAGAGTGTTGCTCGTAGAAGGTTAACTAACCACTGTCATTTACTCCTTGACCTCAATCCAACAATATTAATTTAAGTCTATTTGTTTGTCTTGTCGGGTTGAATAAATTCTAATTAACAGCAAACGTTCATTCCATGTCACTCCTTGTCGGATACAACGCTCAATTTCTCGTAACGTAAGACGGCAGCGGTTTTGTCGCACGAGCCGCATTCCTGATTGACTTCCGAATTAATCAAACACGCAAACACTTCGACCCGCTCGTTCAATTTCAGAAGTCAAACAGCGTTGTCGTCATTCTCCACTATAGCGGTGTGACGGTTGAACAGGTGAGCCGGTCTGATGCACGCGTTTGTTTAGAATCACATCATTTGATAACGTGTGAGGCAAGATAAGCAAGCACATCAAAGCTCAGGTTCTAGGTTTGGATATTGTAGCTGCATCCTCGAAATGCGAATTAGCTGTACTACCTTTATACGCCAACAGGGTGCACTGTAGACAATTGGCTAAACTATCATGGGGATGTTTTCACCACGAAAAACGAGGGATTACTGTAAAACATATGTGAAAATCGTGCATATTTTGCGAAGCAGCTGTAGCTGCAAGATGGATGTAATGACATTCTGCATCTTAGCTACCCTGTGAACTGAGGTAATGTCCCGTAAGGAAGCAGGTGCGCAAGGGGAGCCGGATCTGCAGTGAGACGGATCGCTGAAGAATAATGAGTCATGCTACCAGTCGTTTTACACAGGTTTGTTGTCTGGCAAGAAAAAAAAAAAAAAAGACGGGTCAGGTAACGTATTGTTCTCAGCTCACAGCGTTTTACAGATAATCTAAGAATACTTGTTCGTTGCTTGCAACCAGCAACATCGAGGAAAAAGTTATCAACAAAAGAAGTGATTAGGGGAGCCGCGGTACGGTGCCTCGCAGTGACGTGTGAAATCAGCAGAACTGATTTACATTCATTGGGCAAATCCTCTGCAGACTGCCATGACAAAGTTTTGTCAAGGAAACGTATGGAGGGAATCATTTGACAAGAGTAAATCCCATAATCGTTCCCGTCGCCTGTGGTGAGATATGATTCCTGTTGAATGACATGACCGAAAATCACCTCCTCCTCCTCATCCCCCGTTTGGCTGGAATCACGCCCGCCCGTCTTTGGGATTTTTAGGAAACCGCATGTGATGAGAGAACCCATTGTGCAGCCATAGTTATATTTCTAACCCAAACCAGTGGTTTCCAACTTCGATCACTGCTGGGGGTAAAAGAAGAAACCACACAAATGTTTTCCTGTGTGTGCACCACAGGAAAACATTTGAACTTTTGTCAGGCACAGACAATGCTTTGGCGAGCCAAAAGATATGGAATATCACTGGATGGAACCAATGCAATGTTTTTTTTTTCCTATTTCAAAGCCAAGAGCCACTCACTGAAGATTTCGGAAAATACATTTGCCAGCATACATGGTGGCAAACAATCCAGGCGAACTGGTGTGTTAAACTCACTCTTGAACATGTCAAGGGAAAAAAAAAGACAGCTCAGATTTGAGTGCACATGCTTAGGTCTCAAACAGGCAAGAGGAAACAGTTTACTTAGGAATATAACTGACGAATGACTTTAAATACCTTGGAGACGAAAGGGGTTGGGATGTATTATTCTCAGCACCAAACACTCTTAATTACTCAAACGAACTGGGGCATTGGAAGATTGAATGGGGTTTAATTTTAGGTTGGCAAAGTAGGGATAAAGAAAACCCTCCACAGTTTTAGATGAACTACAGTAAAATCTCGTTATATCGATATTCAAGGGAGTCCGAAAAAATATCGATATAACCGAGACTATCGATATATCCGACCCTGTTTGCATGTAATTTTCTCAGTGCGTGCATAGAAATAGTATTGATATAACCGGGATTATCGATATATCCGATATCGATATAACGAGACTTTACTGTATTAACTATAAACTGTTATAACCCAACTAAGATTCATCCAATGTCAGGATACTGTTGAGTGTATCTAATTAGATTGCAAAGGCTGTGACTTATTGAACATTTGGCACTAATCACGCAAGCGAATTTTAATTTTGACATCCTCAATCTGGTTATTTTGAATGTGAGTTTGGAGAACCCTATAATGAAAATTCTCATTGATAAGAAAGCAGTACAGACAATGAGTGAACGCTGGTGCGTGTGGCTGCCGCTGCTCACCCGCAGAAATAATATCCTTTGACTGTAAAGTGTCCTTGAGTTTTGAAAGGCGTTTATAAATGAAATATATTATTATTATGAATAGATGAATCCAAAGTAGGGCGCGGAAAATCCTACTGGACCCTCCGCACCCTGCCCACCACCTTTTCCAGCTACTCCCCTCAGGCAGGCGCTACCGATCCATGCGCACCAAATCTAGCAGCCATTTAAACAGCTTCTTTTCCCAAGCCATTAACTCTTTGAACTCTTTCAACAGTAGCCAAAATGGAACTGTATAGTGCCACTTAGCAGTTTTTTTTGACGACGATACTAGTGCAGCGTGTTCTACCAGAAACAAATTCCTTGTGTGTTCTACATAGATTCCAACATGCACAAACTGTCTTAATATTAACATTTTTATGCACCAATATTGACAAACCTGGAAGAGGATCTCATGAGAAACTGTACACTTTAGTGACTTTTGTCCCTTAAGAGGGTTAATATGCGAATATTAGATAATACAATAGAATACATCATAATTTATATAGCGCTTTCACAACAGCTGGAGCTGTAACAAAGCTATTCACATCATAGTCAACACAAAGCAAAATAATAAACAAAACAGGAACATAAAAACATGGACATTTGTGCAATCTGAATGACTTTCCCCTTGTACTCTATGATGTGTGAGTATAAGACACATTATTACATGAAGCAGTTCGAAATGAACAAGGAGGATGAAAGCCTCATTTTCACCAGTGGATCAGTCGTGGTTGAATGTGCACGTCTGCTACAAGCTAAATATTGAAAGCAAACACGAAGCTGTAGAATCCATTGACGAAAGGAGATTGTCTCTCATCTCCTGTGCCACGTAAATCCGCTTCAATTCCAAGCCGCGGCAGTTCCACATATGCGTTTGGTGCTCTGTGTTGATGCTCCTTTCTTCTCATTGCGGGCTCCTCAAGCCATGCATCCATACAGATTGATTATTGCAGTATAGGTGCTCCCCAAGTTTTTTTTAGGCAAATCTTGCAGTTCATATTGATCAGGAATGCATATGGCCAAGTTCCAGAGTTGGATGATGGTGACCGTTTTAACAAGATTTGTTGGAATGATGGCTTATTATTAAATACCAAATGCTTTATGTATTACTGGCTGCATTTCTTGACATACAGAAAACTGAAACAAATCTAACAAAGCCTGACCTTAAATATGATCATTTACATCACGGTATACAGTAAGAGTCCGTTTTCTTCCTTTCATGTGCACTTTGTCCTACATATTTGGGTATTTCTGAAGAAAAGAAAAAAAGACAGCAACCCTGCTTTGAATGGCTTCCAGATGTGGAATGCAAAAGATAATCTTTCTTTGTGGATCTCCGTTGAAAGAGGCGCCTTGCAGAAGCTGAAGGGTTCGGGTCTCAAGATTTCAAGAAATGCTTCCTAGAACTTGCAAGGTTTCACGGGTAGGCAAACATTTCAGGTGATGGAATTTGTATTCGGTCACAAGCAATTTGCATACCACATGTTTGTCATACTGCATGTTTTCATGACTTTTTCTGTCAGGCCCTCAAGACGGAAAACGCCTCGAGTTGTATATGTACTGTTTCAACAAACCATTCGGATTTGTACCAAGAATTCCAAAACATACTTGAACGAGATGAATTTCTGCCCATTGTTTGTCTTTATATTTACACAAAAATCCCTCCGTTCTGTTTACAGTATTGACAGTTTTTTTTTTCATTGCAGCTAGTCGCCGATGAAACTGGTGATGCTTAGTCTGTGAAAAAGTTCGGACAAACGTTAAAAGAAGGATCTTTATAGAAGACAGCATTAACAATATTGAAATGTTTTAATTTGAGAGGAGCAATTTCATAGGCCAGTGCGTTTGATCACCGTTGTACAGCAATTTAAAAAAAAAGTCAAAAATCACATCGGCATCCAGACTTTTGGAAAAAGATAAGTAATCATTTGTTCAGAAATAAGCAGACAATATGACTCTTTAAAGGACAACCGACACCATTTTTTTGTTGCCTAACTGACATCAGAAAAATGTTTTATAGCATCTAAAATACCCAAAACACGCAGGCTGATATTTTTAGTCAAATGCAAAGCACCAATAAAAATGACAAAGTGTCCCAAAACTACTTCAAAATGACCTCGGAGATGGCGAGTTTCAGAAGGTCCCGCCCCCTTGTTCGTGATGTCACGGCAGGACGTCTTGCCTTGCTCTAGAATCAAAACAATGGCTTTAGATTCGGAGAAGATGCTTTCTTGTTACTCATCCAGTTATGAATATGATTCAAATAGTTCTGAAGAGGAAAGCATAAATGTTTGCAATCGATTAAAGAAGTTATTCCGTGTCATTTTGAGGCATCTGGACTGAAATGTAGCGTCCCAGAAAATGCACAAGATGGCGCCCAAGCTCTGTTGGAAATGGGCTGATTTGTCTGCTGGAAATTTGTGTCAACTAGTATCAAATAGTAGTCTTCGTGCAACACACAACGATTCACCATCGCGTTATTTATGTGTTTTCCTTCTAATTTCGCCATCAACACGGATAAACACGAAGTTTTCAGACTAAACAAAGTCCCCAAAATGCATTGTGTGTCGCTTTCTCGGTCAGGGGCGTTCCTTCAGTGACGTCACTTGAGGCCTCGTCATCAACTCGAAAACAAGACTTCCTGAATATTCAGTCTTAAAACGTAAAATATAGCTATATGCGGTGGAATCTTTGTAAAATACGCTCAGCAGAAGTCATTTAAAGCGATTTCACAAACTATGGACACAACTTGTCCGGGGGTGTCGGTTGTCCTTTAATTACAGAATATGGAAACGATTACACGTACAAAAGTATTTTGTAGTTCTTGAAAAAAAATGTAGCTATAAATGTTTGCCTTTCAAATGGGGAAGAGGCCTCAGTGGACTCGAATGTTATCGAAGGATTCTCTTGTGGGCAGCGAGGCAACGTATCACAAAGGAGGCAGATTGCGGCTCATAAAAGCATAACATAGCTCACATTTCTGAAAACAGACATGCCACTGTTTCAAACTGAGAAAGTTAAAGGGAAGGAAAATAATATGCTGGATCCTAGACTTGAGCGCATGCCATCGCGCCGACAGAATGGGAGGTGAAAAATTGGACTTGCGTTCTTGCGTCAGATACAAAAACAAAAGCCACATACCGGAATTGAATGCCAGATTGAAAATATTCAGGAGGGAAAGAACACATTCCCAAAAGCACTAAAAATGCAGGTTTGATTCTGGAGTTTAAAAATAAAAAAAAGAGACAATCCTGTATTTGTTGCTGGCCTGCAATGGGAACCCCCGTACACCCCACCTCCCTTGTTTGCAGTCTCCATGGAGAGCGTCGGTGGGCAGAATCTCTTTGCGTCACACCTGCTGCAGATTATCATTCTGAAGATATTTAGACGCGGGAGGAATGGATGCATTTTCCTTGTCACCATCGCCGCGTCATTGCGTTACACTCGTATTCGTTCCATCAAAAAGGGGATTTGTGAGCGTCAACTGGATGGATGGACGGCGGAGACATCCTGCGCGTTCAGTTAACATACCGTGGATATTTTTGGAATGTGGGGAGGAAACCCGAGTAGCTGGAGAAAAGCCATGCGGGAAATCCATTAAATCCAATGAGACGTATATTATTTTATACGTATATATATATTATTTTGATCTGTTTTTTTCTTTTATTGGAACAATATGGTCCTTTATACTCACAAATAGCTATGAGAACATTTGTATTAGAAATATTTATCGAGCGAGCCGCATAGGGTCTCATTCGTCACAGTCTGCTTGCATCAAGGCATTAAATTGCATGCTTGACAGTTGGCACCTACTTTCTGAGGCCCACTAACTGTCTTGCCGGATTAGATTGGAGCTGCGTCGCTCGGGACATCATGATTTTTTTTTTTTTTTCAATCATGAGTCTGATAGATGTTTTTAGGATACTCGGGTATTGTGGTGGGGCTTCATTTTTCTGTGAATAGTAACAACTTTTTCATTTTTTTCCCCCAGCCTGCTTTGAACCCTTATTCATAGCCTTTTTCACCTCTCACACAGATGTAAAGATAGGTGCCCAAACTACTGGGCTCTGAACAAGTACTCGCCTTGTGAGGCCCGTGTTTGCTTTCTGAGGTGTTTTCGCAGCCTTGCCGGGCAGATCACACCTCTGTGGGCAAGCTTGTGTGCTTGGGAATACTTCTCCTAGTACTACTCAAAAGCATGTGAATTTGTTCAAGGTTTGCGCACATTCTTCAAAGTATTGGCAAAAGTGTTTGTTTACAGTACTTCGGTTGCGTGTGTCAAATTGAAAGTAACCCACGGGAACGGCACGTACCTGTGGCCTTGTTGATCTAGTGACTAATGACCCCGGCCACGTTTTGAGAGTAAACAAACATTTCAGGGAAATCAGTGGGCCTCCGTAAATCAAAACCAATAACAAACACACGCTCATAAAATGTCTTAAATAGGACATGATGGTTTGGAAAGTGGCTACAGAGGTTGACATGCCAACCAAACTTCAGCAATCAACGTACTGTAATGACAACCCAAATATGCAATTTGGCACACAATGAAGGGTGTTAATGCTGCACTGGATTGTTTGCCATTATTTTCATGCATTGGTATTTTTGGAATTTATGCTCCTATGTTGTATTCCTTCACTCATTTAGATGAATTACAAAACCACTCGGTCTTCTCGAGCAGTACACAACATAAACACGCGCATGCACACCTGATCTGGGGAAATACAATAGCAGGTTACGCTTACCAGCACCACGCGTCTTTGTTTGCTGGAGCAACCGTATCGATTTTGTCCTTTTGCCAAGCACTGTCCATTGGGAAGGTCAATAGTGTCTATTGATTAGGCGTCAAAAACCTGCCGCAGGGTATTGGGATGATAATTAAGATAAAGATATTTTATGCCCAGCTAATTTAAATATAGTGCTCAAAGTCATTTAATTCGACTTTTGGTTAGCAGTAATAAAAATAAGGCAACAGCTCTTTTTCAATGCATCTTCATCAGAAGGCCACGGCACAATACATCAAAATCAAGATATTTAGCATCCTTGGGTCATCGTCAATTTTATATATGTATATATGAGTGTATTTTTAAATTAGTGTCTGCAAAATGTGTTCTTTTTCTTGTTTATTATTTGCTTCTAACACAATGATTGTAATTCAAGACACTAACTGTATACGTGGTCACTATCTTGGATGAGATTGGTGTTTTATTCGGACTGTGCAAGAATCCAGTAAACAAAACCAATAAAAAAGTACAATTTAAAAAATAAAACATACCTGTTTGCAGAAAATGACGTGAAGCTAGTGTTTTACTCTGGTCTTGTTGTCTCTCCTGTGGATCATGTATATTATTAATGATATGCTAATCGCCGAAAGCAACATTAGCTTAATTCATCGCCAGAACGCACGTTCATAAGTGACCTGGAAGCCACCACAGTTTCTCCAAATCACGCAGACTACCTTCCAAATGTTTTTTTTTTGTCGTACATCGAGAACCCGTCCCCAACGTTTTGTGACTCCAATTTAGGGGCTATTGGGAGAGAAAGGTGTACACGTCTTACCTTGGCCATATTGACCGCAACATTGGCGAACTCGTGCACGCATTGTGACGTCGCCACGCAATCACTCTCAGCACGACGCACATTATACGCGTCATTAATGCCCACATTAAAACAGCAACAACAAAAGCAAAACAAAAGAAAATCTAAATCACGTCAAAACCACAAAAATAAAAGTATTTTGGTGAAATGAACAGTCTATTGTACTGTAATGCATTTTCAATTCATCACACCTTTCTACATTTGAGCTTGCCTGCTCATCTTCCTTTCCAGATGAGTGAAGAGCGCTCGTATTTCGGGGACTTTAGAACATTAATCACAAAATGACCTCGGGGATGAGATTTCCCAAAGACAATCTCTGAAGAGATGGACTTGTTGTGCTTCTATACAGTGAGTCTATTGTACTATGTAATGTGTTTCATTGTCCTTTTATCGCATGTGGTAAGAGAAACAAACTATTCTCACCAACACCGAATAACATATCAGAATTCACACACAACAAAGATACATTTCAAGTTTGCAGGCTAAAAAAAAAAGCTCCACACAGTTCACGTTGCATGCAGACACAGTTTTTGGAACTTAGACAAACAACAGGCCCACTCTTGACTGCACAAGTAGCAAACATGTACTTATGCAACGCTGCGTACAAAGCAGACTTTGAGCATGAGTTTCCCAATGAAGGCAAAGAACATTTTTTTACCAATGCTGTTGAATCTTGCTGACGGTGGAGAAAAAACACACACAAACCACAGCAACCACTAATCACATCAGTAGTCTTTACTTTTTGTGTTGTTTTGGACATGATACAGTGTATATTTTTTGTCAGCCAGGAATTGACTGATTTTAATGGACTATAATAATAGCCATCTGAGCCAAAGTCCTCTCGAAAGTGTCTATTCTTCTAAAGTTCTTATCCCGTGACTGTAAAGTGTCCTTGAGAGTTTTGAAATTACATGTATTATTATTATTATTATTATTATAAAGTTAAGAGTGGACTTCTCTTCAAAACATCTTTTGTTTTTTTCTATTTAACAAAGTTAATATAGTGTTTTATTGTGTTCATGTTTCACAGTAATTGACTTCCTTTTACACTTACAATTATGGACCCTAAAATGGATGGTGCCATGCATCTGCTATGTACGTCCCTGCTATTGCATCAGTTTTAAGTATACTTGTGTATGGATGATTTATATCTATGCTATTTTCCTATTGGGAAAGTTTCAAAACCAGCTAAATTATTATTCACCGGTTTTTGACCTCAGATGTAATCTGATACATTACAAATAAATGTTTTTTTTCCACTTTATTTTTAATGTGATTTATTTTTTTGGGTAGATTATGACTGCACATGTTGTCAAAACACGGATCGTAAACTTTTTGAAAATTGAAACTCTGCCATTGCACTTTTTTTGGGCAAGTAGTGCATTTTCTAAGAGAAATTGCCACCATGCAGGTTGCCAAAACATTCAAAATCGTGAATGGGGTGTTAAATCCCACCCCCACCCTCACCGCTGCCTTCTCCTTCCCTCCTGCAGAAACCATAAATCACCTTGTGTCTCTTTAGTAGTGACCTCGTGATGAACCAGTCATTTAAAAAAAGGCATTTAGTGAGCTTATGATGTCCCCCAATGCCCCTTCCACATACACACATGCCAAAACATGTACAAGCATGCACCTCAGTGAGGTAAGAAGTTGTCTGTAACTTTTCCGCTGGCACTCGGTGTCCTTGATATAAGTGAGTTAAGGTTTGGGTAATTGAGTAACGCCTCTGACTCGATGTACTGAGTCAGAAGGCTCCTGTTAATTCAACATGAAGGAGGTTCATATTTCAGTCAAAAGGTCAGCCGTTTTGGGTGTGAAGTGGTTTGGGATCATGAAATAGACGAGTTGAGCGACAAAGTCGAATGACGTTGCAGAATGTAAAATCGTGGAGGGAGATTAATTGTATGATCTGCAATAATGGAGAGTGAAGAACGTCAAAGGATATAAAATGGGGAGAACTAAATGTGTCAAATGTTACAATAACATTTTTAAGTTACGGATGAGACTGCACAGATGGGCCAGGACAGACGGAGGACTAATAAATGATTCATCAACACAGAGAAGATGCAAGCATGGCCGAGGATGAGGGTCATTTCAAACTCTGGCGGAGAGAATAGAAACACAAGCAAATGTGCCGTGATTCAATGTGTGCGCTGGACCTTGTGCACATTTTATCTTGAAGTGATGGAGCAATGAAAAAGGAAAGCTATTTACAGCCACACACACAAAAACCAGGCTAAAATGAGAGCAGCTTGGGAATAGGTTGGAGGAGGACTGAAACAGGTAGATAGAAGTAAAAAGACAAAAAGATCTTTGTTTACCCAAACCCCGAAATTGTGTGGATTGGATTGCATGAGCCTTTATTAGTCTAGCAGTGGAGAAATTTACATTTCACAGCAGCAATGATGAAAGTAAGAGTAAAGGAAAGGAAGAAGTAGAAAAACAAAATACAGGAGTTGCTGTAAAGGCAGCCACTCTCGCAGCCCCATCTTGAAGTCAAAACAACAACAAAAAAAGAAATAATGTTATCAACACAAAAGGCACAGACAGTCATTCAATCTTGAACACTTTCTGCGCCCTCTTTGTTGTATGAATCAGTTCGAGATGAAAGGGAGCGTCAAAACGTCCTTTTCACCAGTGTATCAGAAACATTGTGGTGGAATGTGCACGTCTGCTACAAGCTAAATGTTGAAAGCAAACACGAAGCTGTAGCATCCATTGACGAAAAGAGATTGTCTCACATCTCCTGTCCCACGTAAATCCGCTTCAATTCCAAGCTGCGACAGTTCCACGTATGCATAGGCGCTCTGCGCTGATGCTCCTTTCTTCTCATCGCAGGCTCCTCAAGCCATGCATCCATCCAACTGCAGACTGTCCAACAACACCAACCTTTCCGGTAAACAAAGCGGGGCTGTGAAAAAAACAGTCAAATGGCACTGACATTCCTCCCAATCAAAAACGGTGCTGGTATATTCATGCTGCTGAAAATGCGCTACCGCTCAGCAGATTCTCCTCCTTGATGAATATCATTGCCAAAAAACAATGCTGAAAAACAATCTGTATCTGTCACACGACACACAACAACTCAAAGTGACGAGAAAAAAAAAAACACAAAAACAAAGCTCGTGAGAGCACTTGCTGATGACTGCCTACTCGGGCGCCATCTTGGACTTCTTCTTACTAATGAATCCTCTGCAGATTCATTCCTAATTCTCTATCATCCGTCTCACAACAATTAAAAAGCATCTCCAAAGGATAATTTCACCTCATCCTACATGATGTGAACGTATTATTAACCCTTTTGAGGAACGGTGGTGACTACAGTCGACAAGTTTATCGTATATTGAGGTTACAGGATGCATGAAAGGGTTGAAATGGATGCAGTGGCAGTGGGCTTTAGACAGTTTTATGTGTGTGTGTGTAATTTTAAATGAAAATGCTGCTGACTCACGTGGGTAATTCACTAGCGGAGACTTACTTTCATATAAGAGATTAAAATCAAAAAGCCAATGACATTCAAAATGAAGCTGAAAGAATCGGTCTCCAGACAGCGTTGGAGCGTTGATGGGCTGTCAGGACAGCATATCTGAAATTGTTCCCGCTGATGTGCGGAGATTCATTTTCGATGTAATAGCAGAGGAGGTTGTTATTTGTAGCGTCTTTTGATGAATCCACCGAATTCAGATGTAATTAGCCAGCATCCAGAAGATTGTAGACAGATTATAAATGACATTTTGTCCATGAAGTGAGAATCTGAATGTCAAAATGACTGATGGGCATAACCAGATCTAGGTCACTGATTTTGATTTCTTGTAAAAAAAAATGCATTCACGAATGTCATCCTAGTTGCAAATGTTTACGAACATTACATTGATGAAAATTTTACCTTGACATACGAACTTCACCTTGGCATACGAACTTTTTTCGTACACGGAGCTGCCTCAATTAGTATGTGTCATTCGCGAACGAGCCCGTTCTTCTAACAACAAAATGGCAGCCGACTGTTTTTGTGCTCTATTCCCCGCCCCCAGCCTTCCGTTAAAGCTACGTGATTGGTCAAGAACGCAGTCGTGAGGGGAGGTGGTTTAAACATTAAAGTGACAGGCAGACGACAGTGAGAGAGTTTCAACTTTGATAGTTCAAAGGCACAGAGTAGACTGGAAGGTTAAAATATCACATCATTCAGGCTCCACAAATAACCCGCACAAGCCATCTGTACACTTGATGCAAAAAGCTATCAACCCAGCTAAACAGAACACAATTGATGAGGAACTAGATATAATTATCACCTACAAGGGATCATTCCTCAATAATAATAATAATAATAATAATAATAATAATAATAATAATAATAATAATAATAATAATAATAATAATAATAATACATTTCATTTATAAGCGCCTTTCAAAACTCTCAAGGTCACTTTACATTCACAGGATAAGTTTTTCTGTTGGTAGCAGTGGCAGCATACTGAAGGAAGAGACCCATAAACATTTGGGAGTCATTAAATCAGTCTTTAAACATCTTGTCCCCCCCCTGGTCAATCTAATGGAAAAAAAAACTGTTCTTTCAAAGAGTATTTTTTTCCTCCCCCTAAGAAGGTGCTGAAAACACTTTTTTTATAGTCAGACCAGAGGCTGCAATGATCTGAAAATTATTCTGGATTATTATTTTCCAAAAATATCCTACACTTCAGACACATAAACATCTGAAAAAAGATCCACTAGGAGCTTTTTGTCTCTCTCCCAAGGCACTACTGTATATTGCGTTATATTTAGAACTTTGCGATAGGGGTCGGAAAGCGGGTCAAAGCCAGAATGACCTGTCTACAATTCTTCCAAATGTTTAGTATTCTGCTATTGGGGGGCAGAAGATAAGCATCAAATTTCAAGGGGATGTCCGTATAGAAAAGGCAACGTGGGAAGACACTCAAACAGCCTGAAACAAAGCGACATATATCAACGAGGGACATCTCTAAAACCAACATAGTAGGACTGATATAATAGATGCTATATTAAACGCACCGGGACAGAAAAATAAGATAATGGAGGTGGCGTTGGGGAGTGGGTGGGGGGGGGCACACAAGGAAATGAGAAAAAGCAATGTGGTGAAAATACATGAACGTGGGTAAACGGCAGTGAGGCTGTCACATCCCAGACTTGTTGGCAGAGATGGTTGCTTGCTCAGCTGACCGCATAGCCTGTGAGCTAATTTATAGATGGGTTACTTGATGGGAAAAAAAAGGGAAAAAATGTATTTGTTACTGGAAGTCCATTCTTTGTTGCTAGTGAGGTTACAAAGCTATCCTTTTGCTGTATATGTGATAGAGATTAAGACAGAATAAGAAGTTATCATATTTAAAAGTTTCATGCATGCTGTTATATGCTTAGCCAACATGTGAGACTGAATAGACAATTGAAGCACAGACAACCTGAGGTCAATCAGGTCAACAGACACAGCAAGTTAAAGTGTCAGCGCACCTTCAATGAATTAAAAAAGTTGAATTAAAAAAAGGTTTTCAAATATATTTGTTAGAGCCATAAGGAAATTTTGGTTAAAATATCATTTTTTTGTTATTGTTCACAATTATATAATTATGAAAAGGTACAACCATTTTCATTTTATTGCTGTTTTACTTAAGGTAAATTGATTAGCGCTATTGGGGTATCTGGGCTCCATTAGTCATCCTGTCTTTAGTTCGTAAAAAAAAAAAAAAAAAAAAAGCCATGACATGTTGACGTAAGCAGCATTCGGAAGACAGTAAAGCATGGAGCAACAACTTTTCTGATCAGTTCGTCTGAATTCACCTGATCAGATCATCTGAATTCACCTGATCGGATCATCTGAATTCACCTGATCGGATCATCTGACAGTCACCTGATCAGGCAGTCTAAATGAGTCACCTGTTTTTCCACTTGGTTTGTGGCGAAATCATAGATGGTGAAAAAGCTCTGAAAGCCTAAAATGGAGCCACCACAACAACAACTGTGCTTTAAGAGTGCCTAGAAAAAA
Source organism: Hippocampus bargibanti (assembly GCF_051943395.1). Classification (NCBI taxonomy): domain Eukaryota; kingdom Metazoa; phylum Chordata; class Actinopteri; order Syngnathiformes; family Syngnathidae; genus Hippocampus; species Hippocampus bargibanti. Next base: position 8,704,179 of record NC_142753.1, on the reverse strand, counting down.
AATAATCAGTGAATACAGACACTCCCCTACTTATGAACATTCGAGTTACGAACAACGGTACATACAAACATTTTTGCTATCTCTCTCTTTAACATATGCAGTACGTATTCTCTCCATTTGTACATGTACACATCTTTATAGAGCATATATTTTATTAAATGATTATTTTTCAGTGCAAACCAATACAGGTTACTTATACAAGCATACTTATATAAACCTTAAACATACTTATATAAGCCTTAAACATACATTCCATACAAATTATAGCACTGAGGCAACTTACGAACAAATTCACCTTACGACCGTTCGGAACGTATCTCGTTCATAAGTTGGGGAGCATCTGTATTCTTCATTTCAGTGTGTAGGCTTTAGTTTGGATACAGATTGATGACTCAATTGAGGAAATTGTGCAGAGTCAATCATCGTGTTAACACATGTAACTTTTGTCAAACAAAGAGAAGTAAAACATAAGAAATTGTTCCGCCGCAAAAGCTTCATAATGCAATTTTAGCTTTCTGGAATTCCAAATCATCAGTAGTCTGTGAATAATACCGGCTGTGTGCAAGAGCAATTTATGACTGTGTCATTTGTCACACACCTGCCCCGAAGCCCAATGCACGCTTAACTGCACACTTTTTCCCTGTTGCCTCCTCGCTCCATCTGCCCACGGGCACATCCACGGGACAACTTCAGGAAGTGAGTGGACTGATTTAAACAGCGGCCTGGCTGGCTGCCACGCCATGGCTGACAGCAGCGCCTTAGCAGCCAGGAGTCTCGGGGCCTTCAAAAAAAAAAAAAAAACGAGAAATGGAAGTACAAATTAATTATGATACTCTCTGAGATACAGTAAAGTCTCGTTATATCGATATCGGATATATCGATAGTCCCGGTTGTATCGATACTATTTCTATGCACACACGGAGAAAATTACATGCAAACAGGGTCGGATATATCGATAGTCCCGGTTATATCGATATTTTTTCGAACTCCCTTGAATATCGAATAACGAGACTTTACTGTATTTGAGCTAAGTGTTTGCGCTATTGTTTTTTAAAAATAATTTAGGTCTGTCAACCTATAAACTTCCTGCAATGAGAAGAAAGCAGTGTCAGTGCAGAGCGCCAATGTGTATGTGGAAGTGCCGCGGCTTGGAGTTGAAGCGAATTTACGAGCTTTATTTATTTTTTGTTGTTTTTGTGTTTTCTTTTTGTCACTTTGAGTTGTTGTGTGTCGTGTGACAGATACGGATTGTTTTTCAGCATTGTTTCTGGCAATGATATTCATCAAGGGGGAGAATCTGCTGAGCGGTTGCGCCTTTTCGGCAGCATGAATATACAGTAAAGTCTCGTTATATCGATATTCTTGGGAGTCCGAAAAAATATCGATATAACCGGGACTATCGATATATCCAACCCTGTGCGCATGTAATTTTCTCCTTGCGTTCATAGAAATAGTATCGATATAACCGGGACTATCGATATATCCGATATCGATATAACGAGACTTTACTGTACCAGCACTGTTTTTGATTGGGAGGAATATCAGTGCCATTTGACTGTTTTTTCACAGCCCCGCTTTGTTTACCGGAAAGGACGGTGCTGTTGGACAGTCTGCAGCTGAATGGATGTGTGGTTTGAGGAGCCTGCGATGAGAAGAAAGGAGCATCAGCGCAGAGCGCCGATGCGTACGTGGAACTTTCGCAGCTTGGAATTGAAGCGGATTTACGTGGGACAGGAGATGTAAGACAATCTCTTTTTGTTAATGAATGCTACAGCTTCGTGTTTGCTTTCAGCATTTAGCTTGTAGCAGACGTGCACATTTCACCATGACTGACCCCGATCCACTGCTGAAAAGGAAGCTTTGGTCTCTCTTTCATCTAGAACTGCTTCATACAACAAAAAAGGCGCAGAAAGTGCTTAAGATTGAATTACTGTCTGAGCCTTTTGTGTTGATAACATTATTTGTCAGTTTTTGTTGTTGTTTTGACTTCAAGATGGCGCAGCGAGTGTGGCTACCTTTACAGCAGTTCCTGTATTTGGTTTTTGCAGCTGTGAAAGTAAATTTCTCCATTGTGAGACAAATAAAGGCTAAGTCTAATTTAATGTCATCTAAATTGCACAGTTACATCACAACTGTATGTCCTTGTTGATGTATGGCTACATATTAACCCTTCTGCAATTTGAACAGTATCGTAAGTTTCACTTGTTGGCCTTTTGCTGAAGCCCAAAATACGCTGCCGAATATTTTAAACCGGTAGTTTACGTCAGAACGTGCGGGTGCCCTGCTTGCCATGTTTTTATGTGGACGCTCGCAGTTCTTTAAATAAATACATACAATCAACTCAAAATGAGCCCAGACATGATATTTAGGACAATTCAACCACCAAGACAGTAAATGAGCAGTGATGGCTACTGAAGGCTTGGCAAAGAGGAAATTATTTGACGCATCTCTTATTTTGTTTGCAAGACACGTTTTACTTATGATACTTTGCTCCTTAGCCTTGTCACTTTCACTCTCCATACCGTTTCTCTCTTGGGAACGCTCGTCTTGCTGGCTCCCGACTACGTCTCAGTTTGAAGCTCATATTTCATATGTCAGTGTGGAGACAGCCACCCTGGCACTAGTCAAGCCGCAGCTTTTTTTGTGTGAGTCGGCCCAGTGGTGGTGTCAGCAGGGTTTAAAGCTTGGTTTTTTAGCCCGTCAGTCGCACATATAAAATAATGCTCGTCATCTGAAAATAAAATAACTTCTTGTTTATGGACCCTGCCCGATTGAAAATGTTTACTCTGCATTTTACATTATTTTCTGCTGTTTCCCTCAGGCTTTGCGACTGAGACCAATAGTCTTAATCGGATGTCACCAGTGGTGCCGAAACATTAAAACATAACTACAGTAAAGTTCGTTATAGCGATATTCTCGGGAGTCCGAAAAATATCGATATAACCGGGACTATCGATATATCCGACCCTGCGCGCATGTAATTTTCTCCTTGCGGTCATAGAAATAGTATCGTAATAAGCGGTACTATCGATATAACCGATATCGATATAACGAGACTTTACTGTATTTTAACAATTTAACAAAGCTTACATGTTGTTTATTTCTAAAATATTTCATATCTGTGAACAGTCTCCGAGCCAAGACCAGCAGGCTCAAGGACAGTTTCTGCCACCAGGCAGTCTTGAGACTCAACTCCCTCCCAGCCCTGCCCCCCCGGCCCCTTCCCACTGCCACAATCACCGAACTCTGAGTACAGGCTACATGCTGTACTATCATCCTGAACTCTATTTTTTCTTTTTTTTCTGCAAGACCCCAATTCAACCTTTTTTTGTTTTTGCATCACTACACTACGTCACTTTACATACGACAGTACCTCACTTTACATTCACAAATTACATGTATTGTCTGTTGTCAATTGTCTGTCTTTTTTAGCCACATTGTAAGTGCCTTGCATGCTGGGTCCGAGAGGACAGTAATTTCATCTGTGCTGTATGTCATGCATATTAGCATATTTGACAATAAAGCTGATTTTGACTTTGACAAATAAAGACAAATGCCGTATTTTCCGGTGTATTATGGCCTCATCTTGCATCGGGAATAAAGTTTGTCAAAGCTTTGATGTTGACAGTCTCAATCCCAGTAATCCTCCATTTTGTACAACTAAAGCTAGGACCTAGCTAGCTAGCTAGCATTTAGAAATGAAGGAAAAAGGATGCCCATTTCAAGGTAAGATAAGAGCATTGTCATCAAATGGTGAGTAGTTTTACTTTATTTGAATGTCATTGTGCCGATGACCATTTTATATTGGAGTTCAAATGGTGAGCAGTTTTACTTTATTTAAATATTATTATGCAGATGACCCATTTTATAGAAGAGCTAGTTTTTTTTTTTTCACTGAGAACCTGAGCTCCTCACATTAAAGGCCACCGATTTACAATATTTAAAAGTTGCAGCGAGGCGGCATAATAATATGATGTTGTGATCAACAACTGTTCACAAGAGAGATCGACACACCCACATGCGCAAGGTTTTTGTTGGACCGTTCTTGCTAATGCAACTACTTGATTGACAATTTAATGAACTATCTCCAAAGCAAATGTTTTCACGTGTTGTACAGGTATGAAAGCGGCTAAAGACGGAATAACCCTTTCTCAGATGCTAGTTTGAAAGCTAATGCCTGTAAGCGGCGCTACGTGCTAGCCATCAGTATGGCAACCTGTGATGTAAGTTGTAAGAAAGAGAGTTTATCAAGAAACAAGCGAGTATGTGAATCGTGAAGTGTCTGTGATGAGAGAGAAATGCATCGTGCGGGTATTTTCAGATAACAGCTGGTGGGAGTAGAGAGTGTTTATCTGAATCCTGAATGTCTGTCATTGTTTTGGTACCAGTCAGTCTCGACACTCGGACAGACTGAAGGAGTCAGACAATCTGTACTGCTTTATCGCTCGCTTCACCTTCACCCTTCTTATCCTTGAGTTAGTGGAGCCACTTAAAAGTACTACTTGACTGAAGTGATTAGACCTAAACATACACTGCTATTTAAAAAAATATGTATAGTCAGTGTTTGAAATAACGTCTGCCCGGAGGCCCGGGGCGTACAACTTTTACGTTGGGCGTACAACTTTCAAAACGTCTCGGCCCGGGTGGCCAACAACTTCTTAAAGAAAAAAAAAGATTATTTTTAAATCGAACGTTTGTTTCAATAAAGCAAAAGCTACAAGCAAACCATTAAGAGCCACATGGACTCCTTTTTCTAAGCGCCTTTCAAAAATCTCAAGTACACTTCACCGTCACGGCATAGTCCGAAGCACAAAACAGGCTTCTGATCGGCTGCCGTGCCAAGTATGCAAATTTCCAAACGAACGTTCCTTTTTGCAATTTGCATACTTGACACAGCAGCCAATCAGAAGCCTGTTTCGTGCTTCGGACTATACCGTGACTGTAACGTTTACTTGAGAGCTTTGAAAGGCGCTTAGAAAGAGGAGTCCTCATGGCTTTTAGCAGACAACGCAACGGAAACATTGCATTGTGCACTGTGATGACAAACGACAACTGGAGCAAAATCTTCAGCAAGGGTTATCTACCATAAATTAAGCAAGGGAGCATTTGTGCTCGGTACTTCCTTAATTTAAAAAAAATCCTTTATACTTCGCAACAATTGTTTTTTTTTTTTTTTTTTGCGATTAGTCGTATTATTGTTTTTCAAATTGTGAAAAATGGGGCAGGCAACTTTTCAGAGTTGTCTGCCCTGGTGTCCGCTAACTTTTTGTCATTAGTTTCAGACACTGGTATTGTGTATGCAAAGTAGCATTTATTTCACATAGCTAACCAGAAATCCAAACACATTTTGACTCATTTTCTTTCTTTCAATCCACCTCTGACGTCGTGCTGACAATTGACAAGCATCCCCCAAGCTGTCATTCTGCTTTCACCTCGTCAGCTGCCACACCATGTGCAACCGATGCTCCGCGAGAAGCCATGCGATGTGTTGTAGCTGTGTTTTATTAGAGTGCAAGAATATGCATGAAGAAGCACGTGTGTGTGCATGTGCTATTTTTCACCTTTACTCTTTTGTGAGCTGGAGGATTTAGGTTTTGAAAAGAGGTTTTTTTAAAGCTCTTGCTTAACATTCTTCTGTTAGTCAAGCTTTTTACTTTCAGTGCAATTTGATGTGGGTGTTTCTTCAATCCAGTGATCTTAAATACTAAAAGGAGGCAGCCATTTTTGCAATACAATGTCTGTGTAAGCTCTCAGTCGTACAGGAGTGGTCCATCAATGAAAAGGTTTCTTCAGGCGTCATGTGTACTTCTTTGAAGGTGTCGGACGTTTCACTCCTCAGCAAGCCAGCACAACTTTAGTTCGCTGACAAAGCTTTTCGGATGAAGAGTAAAATGTTCGACACCTTCAAAGAAGTACGGATGACGGCTGAAGAAATGTTTTCATCAAAATACAGTAAAGAATCGTTATATCGATATCGGATATATCGATAGTCCCGGTTATATCGATATTTTTTCGGACTCCCTTGAATATCGATATAACGAGACTTTACTGTATAATATAATGTAAATTGTCCTAGACTGCTTTGAAAGGCGCTTAAAATGTAATTTATTATTATTATTATTATTATTAAATACAATAAAAAATCGGACGGGTTTACCATTAAAATTAACTAATTCACTGCCAGATGTGTGCAAAAATGCATCCACTCGAGTGCCAGGGTTTTTGTCATTGTCACTTGAATTGTAGTTCTCACTGAATATTGAATTTTAGGACTACATAAACATTCAATACAGCGTTATAAACCTTAGACTCTGTTTTTTCCATCAGAAAAAAAAGAATTAATTCCTAAATTATATACGGCTGGAGTTATATGAGCTTGAAATGAGGCCGCCTGTCCAAAATACAATACAATACACACATATTGGTTCATATAGCGCTTTAACAACAGCTGAAGCTGGAACAAAGCGCTGACATGGAAAAAAGGGAAATGATGCCCCCTTGTGGGAAAAAAAAACATTGTCAGAGGCCGACTGCAGCGCATTATCAGCACCCAAGCATGAAAAAACAACCCAAACAAATTCGGAAATGGCACTCTACGTCATATTTTCAATTCCCGAATAAATTCATGAATGGCAGTGAATGAGTTAACAGATTTTTTTTTTGCCATTCGATATTTTCATTTTTGTTTCCACAACATCCACCCAAATGTCTGAAACAGAGTGCTAAAAGAATCTTTTGTTTGAACACACAGACTAGAATGGAGCAGCGTTCTTTTGCCGAAGCGAGTAACATATTCCGGAGAGGAAAAAAAAAATAAAAAACTCCTCTGTTTGTCTCCTGGTGGATCTGTTCCTTCATCATCACTTCCTTCAACCAGCCTTCGTATACACCGCTGCACACCGACGCTCCATCAAAGCTCTCCGGTTTTGTGTTACATCCAATCAACATAGCAAAAAATCTAGCTGGTGTGGAGTCGACGTCTTCGGTTTGACGTTACACGGGAGAGATTCAACTTTAAATTAGACAAAAGAATGTCTTCCCGATGCGGTGGATCGACTAGTTGGCCACTCCGGATTTTAGGCAATCACTGTTAAATAAAAAAACATTTGCCAGTTTTAAAAACACATCGAAGGTACGGGTGGTGCAATAAAATAAATGGCAAGACAGATGCATCTAAATTAAGTCATTCACTGCAAGCCCATGGGCAAAATGTGTCCACTCTAGTGCCAGTGGAGCTCTTGGAGGACGGGGGTGATGTGGTGAAAGGATGAGGTTCTGGTGATGATTCGAGCTGAAGAATTCTGGACGAGTTGAAATTTGTGGAGAAGTTTCTAAGGGACACTAAAGAGAAGTGAATTGCAATAGTCAATCCGGGAGGTGACAAGACTGTGAAAGAGGATAACAGTGGTGTGAGGAGTGAGAGACGGGCGAAGACGATACATATACATACATATTGTTTTATATAGCGCTTTGAGAAGAGCTGAAGCTGGAACAAGGCGCTAACATGAAAAAAAGGGAAATGCTGCCCCCTTGTGGAAGGGAAAAACATTGCCAGAAGCCTTGGTGAGCGCTTTATCGGCACCCAAACAAGACAAAAAAACAACACCGGAAGAAATTTGAGTATGGCGCTCCACGTCATATTTTCAATTTCTGAATAAATTAGTGAATGGCAGTGAATGAGTTTAAATAGACGGTTCAGTCAGTTGGCATAGTGCACATTTGCTGATATTTTCTTTCAAATCACTTCAAGGTGGCAACTTCACGTTCAAGCATTCACTTTTGGCACAAAAAAAAAAAACTACATACATAAATCACAAAGGTTGCTATGGTGAGCTCTGAAAAGAGAATCACCCCATTCGTAAGTGCTTTACTGAAGAACCAAATAAGTCTTTTTCGGTTTAGAATGGAAAGGGAAAAAAAAGGTCACGTGATGATTTGAAAACTTGATGGATTGACACAACAAGGTTGAAAGATGCAATCCGAATCACGAATGATTAGAAAAATGTGAACATTCAAATTTCTTATTCCTGTCCACATCCTCTCATGATTTCACCTACCCCCCCCCCCCCCCCCCCCCCACCCAAAGATACACACATGCACCCACACTCTTAGTCATACAACAGCAGGATGCATGAACCTGATGCCAACTGTGGTTAGCCAGCACTGAATGTGGCGTATCGCTCTCTCGGCTCGATAATTGAGAACTACATGAAAGTCTCTCGATGGTCTGAGTGTTGCACAAGTGGGGCACCAAGCGAGGTCCTGGGATAAGCCGATTACATGGCAAACCCATATTCATTTCCATATGCCTTTAAGAGCAGAGTGACATGGCTTAAGCCTGCCCGGTTTGCACTTCTTTTTCTCATTTTTGTATGTTACATAACTAGCTTTATAGCTAACGTAACCTTATACAGTGATACCTTGGCTTACAAACTTAATTGGTTCCCAGACATAGTGTATCTGGCGAAAAGTGTGTATCCCAAAAATTAATTTCCCATAGGAAACCATTAAAATGAGAATAATCTGTTCCCAGGTCTCCATAAAACATACTTTTCTACTTTATAATTTTCTAAGCCTTAAAACTACACAAAATACACATTATTTTATGTATAATAAATGTGCCATGGTATTATAATTAAATAAATAAACTCTACTGTATAATAAAGTTGTTTTATTGACCTTTGTGATGGTCGTTGATGGCTTGATGGAATGGAGTGGCCGGTTTCATCAGCATTAAACACTTGATGCGGAACGTAACCGTCTTATTTCACCATCTTGAGGAATGATCCCTTGTAGGTGCTTTCTCTGTGATAATTGTATCTAGTTCAGCATCAATTGTGTTCTGTTTAGCTGGGTTGATAGCTTTTTGCATCAAGTGTACAGATGGCTTCTGCGGGTTGTTTGTGGAGCCTGATTGATGGGATATTTTAACCTTGCAGTCTACACTGTGCCTTTCAAATCAAAGTTGAAACTCTCTCACTTTCGTCAGCCTGTCTCTTTAATGTTTAAGCGAGCTAGCTAGCTAATAGATAGCCAGCTAGATAGCTATATACTGTCGCTAATAGATAGCATTTTCGTGGACAGTCCTTGATTGCGACCCAAATACACCTTACTCCTCCTTCCTCCTGCATATTTGGGGTCCACCACCACCACAACCTTGCAAATCATGAACATAAGTAGTTCTGATTAAAAAAAATCAAAACAAAAAACTAAAAAACATAATGCTCCTTGCTCACCGACTTCACATTTTTTTTTACGGCTCATATTTGCATGGTCTTTTTCACTGCATGTACTGCTGCTTCCAGTACTTCAGACCACAACACTGCTACTCTCTATTCCCAGAAGTGCAACCAACATTAGCGACATGTTTCCATCCCTTCTGTAATGAATTACTGTAATACCATTACGTTTTCCAATGGACGCTTACTAGTGGATGTTACTGTATCATGAAAGAAAATAATAAACTGAAATGTGCACGGTAGAGGAATAAAAGATCCTTGGGATTCCACCACCCACTTGTTTCCATGCTACAAATGTGATTTGCATTCGGTCCTTACCGTGAGCTTTAGGTAATAAGAGAGCCGCAGGGCTCACAAATGCATTACCATAAACGGAAAAAAAAATAAGAGCACAGTATCGTATGTGGATACTTACTACATGAACTTAATCATGTTAAAAAAAACAATGGCATGACACATTGTGCTCATTTATCTTCTTTAGATGAATTTTCATCTTGTTCCACTGCAGTTCATTGAAGTAACTGCTGCACAATGTTTGAGAAAAATTGCAAACCTGGCCGGCGACATGATTTGACAAAAAGTGGCCCAATTTTTATTTGTATTTTTTTTCTTCCCCCGTTACCAGCTATAGCTTCAGATGTGACGTGAAAATATTTTATATTTTATTTTTGGACCACATCAATGCGTTTTGCTTAAAAGCTATTTAGCTAGCTAGCTAGCGATGTATTAGCGATGTCCTTCAGAGTATTGAAAGCCGCTTATAAATACAATGTATTATTTTTATTATTGTTATTATTATTATTGTTATTGTTATTATCATTACCTATGTATTAGTTAGCTAGCTAGCTTTCAATCTATTTGAGTTATTTCCAAGTTGAGTGAACGCTGGCGCGTGTGGCTCACCCACAGAAAAGATGATCCTGTGATTGTGAAGTGACCTTGAGAGTATTATTATTATTATTATTATTATTATTATTATTATTATTATTATTATTATTATTATTATTATTATTTATGATAAAACACTGCCAGATAAATACTAAACACTGATAATTTGCTTTTTTTCACCCATCTATAAAAGCCTCTTCCTCTTATAACGCCATGAGTATTGAAATCTATGGCAGTAAGAATTAATATTTCAAAGCAAGTTAAAATCTCTCTAGGGGGACCCCCCCCCCCCTTTCCCCTAACTTGAATATGGACACACTGAATGGTTCGCTTGATAAAATACATCATTCCAAAAGGCTCTTTCACTCACAGCTAAAAATATGACTCAGTTCATCATTTATGGATTAACAATCAAAGCTGTATTCCAGGCATGAGGCAGCATGGTATGGGGAGTCTAAGCATTGAATTCCATTCGAATGTTGAGATGTACAACAGATGGGGTTTGGCTTAAAATGCTTATTTTATTATACTGTATCCTGTTAAACCAATTATTTAATGGAGTAAATTATGTTTAAATGGCTTTCCAAATAATCACGAGACAGACAATATCCAGGCCATGCTTTCGCCACTCCTATTCCAGATTTTATTACAATGAAGAATGAATTGAAAAGCAAAATGCTCATGAATACCTGACAGCATCTCATCGCAAAAAAAATTCACCATCCCTCGTGGTAGCGTGCCATGTTTAAATAGGCAGAAAGAAAGTTGTGACTATGACTGCGGTGCTGCGTTGATGTTTTGTTTCGACCAATTAATCTCTCTGCAGCTACATTAAAAAAAAGACATTCTGCTGGAGAAGAGGCCTGCAATCACACAGACTCCACTGGCCAGTCGCCGATTGACCATCGCTGGCCTCCCGTCCACTCCATGACATCCAGAGCTGCATTCAAGCGTGTCGGCCTTGACCGCATAAAACGCAGCAGCTCATGACTCGATGCAGAAAGTATGAAAACAAAGTCAGTATGGCAAAAGGAAGAGCAAAAACCTTCCATGCACTCATCCGTTTTCTCACGATCGTCATGGACAAGCTGGAAAAAAAAAAATCACTGAGTAGAAAACACGTTTTTGATCGTACCTCAGGGTATCAAAAGATATGTAACAGTAACACATAAAACAGCCCATATAGTATTAATGATCATTTTCTCTTAAATCGTCCCAATCATTTGCACAATTTAGGTGTTTATTTCGTGGGTTAGCATTGGTGGACTTAACCAAGCGCCTACTTTTTTATTTTATTATTGTTCTAATCTAATCCATACGTAAATACAGTAAAAGATGACGGAAGTGACGCCACAAAACACTTGCGCGGAAGTGACGTCACAACTCACCTGCTCGTAGCATCAGACAAATGAGGATCGAATTGGTGAGTCGATTCACGTTGGTCTACTAATTATCATTTGTTTAAAAGTATATTTCACATTGTTTTTCTTTTTCTACTGTGTAGTTTTTCTCCGACGTGGTATGTTCAATTAGTACTCTGATTTGTTACAAGCTTTGTGTCTTATGTTTCGTTTAGAGAAGTGAAAGTTTTGACACATTGAGTTGACAGGAAGTTTTTGTTTGTTGTACAGCAACGTACCGGACTGTGTGCGACTTCACCAACACATCTGCCCAACTGCGATGCAGGTAATGTTAGTTTGTTTTTTTTTTACCCAATTTGGTCGATTGTTTAAACGATGTGTGTTTAAACCTCTGTTTGCAGCGACCACCATTTTTTTCGCGTAAATGTTTCTGCTGTGTGTGATGTGTTTAGAGACATCTTGTAAATCACAATATTGTGTTCTTTTTTTCAACAGTATATGGTTACTATAAGATCTTTGCCATTCACAATTTTATTTGGGAATTGTCTCGTTATATACAGTATTGCATTTGAAAAATAATGCTTCTGAAGTCGATGGGAGGGTAGGTTGGACTGCTACTGCAAAAGAGGGTAAGAAAGATGAGGTTGACCTGCAGGAATATGGGGAGGAACAGCGTGGGAGGGTCGACTTGATGGCTAGGCCGTAGTGAAATCGCCCACGGAGACACCTCGCTGAGATAACAAAGCCTTATCAATGCCGGGAGGGCATGAGGGGAGGGAATCACCATCTCTTTTGAAATGCTAAGGATGTGCGCATGTTGCTGTGTTTCTTTCTCTGCATATACCGAGAGCACATATGCACACACACACAAAATCAGCCTTGGACTTCAAGGTGTTGGGATGGACCACCACGGTTAGTTAGGCAGAGACATGATCCGTTTACTGATCAGAGGTGAAGGGGCAACCATGTGGAGAAAGAAGCGGAAGGCTAGACAAATATGCCCAAAAATGTTACCCAGAGTGAAAAAAAGGTAAGAACCAAGAACAACTAGAGAGCTGAATGATGATTTTGGGGGAGATGGTGTTCCTTTATTTATTTAATTTATTTTATTTTAAAACGACCCTGGTTCTGTTCTCTCCCAACTCACTTCAAAGGCCCGTCATTAAAGCGTTGCCTGAAGAGGAGCACACCCCCCCAACCCCTTCCCCCCTTTTTCTTCACTATTTGTCAAGCTGTCTCGCTCACTCTGATCACCGGCCTCCACTCAGCCATTAAAAAAAACACCCTGTGAACAAAATAAGTGAGAGAAGGCCAATGTGAGGATGAGATGGGGCACAAAAGGTAGACAGATCAAACACCTCTTATGAGTGATAACCCTTTAATAGGATTGTGTGGCTTTTGTTGTTGCTCAAGCTCAATGAGTACATCAAGGGCTTGTCTAAAACTTTGGCTTACTACCGTTGTCCGTGACTCATTTCTTTCCCATGTCCCAATGAGAGATTGAAATATTTTTTTTGTGTCATCATTGGTCTTTAAAGGACAACCGACACCATTTTTTTGTTTCCTAACTGACATCAGAAAAACGTTTTAAAGCATCTAAAATACCCAAAACACGCAGGCTGATGTTTTTCGTCAAATGAAAAACACAAATAAAAATGAGTTAAAGTGTCCAAAAACGACTTCAAAATGAAACCGGAAATGGCCAGTTTCAGAAGGCCTCGCCCCCTTGTTCATGACGTCACGCCAAGACGTCTTGTCTTGCTCGAGAATCAAAACAATGGCTTCAAATTCGGAGAAGATGCTTTCTTGTTACTCATCCAGTTATGAATATGATTCAAATAGTTATGAAGAGGAAAGCATAAATGTTTGCAATCAATTAAAGAAGTCCTCCCATCTCAATTCGCTCCGTCAGGAATTCAATGTAGCGTCTCAGAAAATGCACAATATGGCACCCAAGCTCCGTTGGAAATAGGCTGATTTGTCTGCTGGGAATTTGTGTCAGCTAGTATCAAATAGTAGTCTTGGTGCAACACACAATGATTCACCATCGCGTTATTTGTGTTTTCCTTTTCATTTCGCCATCAACACGGATCAACACGAAGTTTTCAGACCAAACAAAATACCCAAAATGCATTGTGTGTCGCTTTCTCGGTCATTCATGAATTTATTCAGAAATTGAAAACATGATGTAGAGCTCGATTCCCGAATTTGTTCGGGTTTTACTTTTTCATACCTGGGTGCCGATAGGCTCTGACAATGTTTTTCTATTCCAGAAGGGGGCATCATTTCCTTTTTTCCCCCATGTTAATGCTTAGTTTCCAGCTTCAGCTTTTGTTAAAGCGCTACATAAACCAATATGTGTTTTGCATTGTATTTTGGACAGCCGCCCTCATTTCATGCTCATATAACGCCAGACCCATATAACTTAGGAATTAACTCTTTTGTCTGATGAAAGAGTCTAAGGTTTATAACGCTGTACTGAATGTTTATGTAGTCCTAAAACTCAATATTCTTTAGGTCCTGGAATTCAAGTGATGATGACAAAAACCCTGGCACTAGAATGGACAAATTGTTCCACATATCTGGCAGTGAATTAGTTACTTACCTTTTTTGTTGGCCTCAATTTCTTCACGTCTGCTTCTTGAGTTCATTTCTACACCGAGCATCGACTGCGCCAGCGATTCAGCCACTGAGCTAAAGGCATCAACAACAATCAAAACTGAGAATGATCAATATCAAGACAGTGGGATGTGAGATGCCGCTTGTTTCACGCATCTCATTAGATGGTGCAGGTGCACCTAAAACAGTTCTCATATTCCATTCCCCTGATCTTTTTCACTGAGAGTTGAACATTGTTACTACCTTAATCAAAGAGAGAGCTTTTTTTTGCCCTCAGCAAATAGCCCGCATTCAATCCATACATCAATAAACTCAAGAGACCTCGTACGAGGTGGTATGAGTTGCTACTTTCACAGGATGATAAGTTGGCAAAACTGGCATCATTATCAGTCATAACTCGGTGACTAAGTGGCAAACGGAGGGCTGTTTCATTCCTCTAATATGGCGGTGGTGTGCGCTACGCGCTTTATATGCTCGTTGAAAATTGCGCTAATCCCGCCTCATGCCGGGAAGCGCTAACATTTATCATCTTTGCTAGCGGGGCTTTTAATTTAGCTTTAAGGTTGTTAAGTGTCAAGTGACTGACACACTCACAGTTTCCACAGAGTGGCCATAAAGAATGCATGCCAAGTGAGTGAATGCTCAACAATACAGTCCGACCCAGGAGACGGAAACAAGAGGACTTAAACACTTTCTCGAGTCCAAAGTATTACCAGGACATCTTATTAGGCCAGCGCGGTGAAATTGTGGTTAGCATGGCTGCTTTGCAGTTGAGAGACCCAAAACATGTATGTTGGTTCATGCAAGACTCACAATTATATAATAATAATAATAATAATAAGTTAGAAGTCCAAGATGGCGCCCGAGTAGGCAGCCGTCAGCAAGTGCTCTCGCGAACCTTTCTTTTTTTTGTTGTTTTTGTGTTGTCTTTTGTTATTTTATGTTATTGTGCGTCATATGTACCGGATGCGGATTATTTTTCAGCATTTTTGGCCACAATATTCATCAAGAAGAAGACTCTGCTACGCAGTTGTGCCTTTTCGGCAGCACGGATTTGTCAGCACTGTTTTTGATTGGGAGGAATGCCGGCGGTGCCATTTGACTGTCATCGTGGGTCAACGCTGGGACGATTGTGCTTTTTTTGCACCTGTATTGGGCAGCATTTTCGCAGCCCCGCTTTGTTCAGCGGAAGGTTCGGTGCTGTTGGACAGTCTGCGGCTGGATGGATATCATGTCTTGAGGAGCCTGCGATAAGAAGAAAGAAGCATCTGCGCAGAGCGCCGATGCGTATGTGGAACTGCCGCGGCTTGGAATTGAAGCGGATTTACGTGGGACAGGAGATGTGAGACAATCTCTTTTCGTCAATGGATGCTACAGCTTCGCGTTTGCTTTAATCAGTTAGCTTGTATCAGACGTGCACACACCACCATGACGCCCCTGATCCACTGGTGATTAGGACGCTTTGATCCTCTCTTCTTTCATCTGGAACTGCTTCAGACAACAAAGAGGGTGCTGAAAGTGATGAAGATTGAATGACTGTGTGTGTCTTTGTGTTGTCATACTATTTATTTTGTTTGTTGTTCTGACTTCAAGATGGTGCCGGGAGAGTGGCTGCCTTTACAGCCGCTCCTGTATTTTGTTTTTCTACTTCTTCCTTTCCTTTTCCTTTCATAACTTTTCTTCTGTGAAATGTACATTTCTCCACTGCGAGACTAATAAAGGCTAATCCAATACAATTTCTAGACTGGCTTCATGTGAACTTTTTTTTAACCCTTTGACGGAAAGTGTTAAGATACTCCAATATAAGTACTGCTTTAGTGTTTTGACATGCAGCTGACGGGATGCATCTTGTGTTCGAAGAGTGATCCTCATAGAAAAGTATGTACGGTTCCGGGCCTATCGGGGAGGAACTTGGAATTGGGGTGGAATGTTCTGGGAAGCATTCCAGGTGTAAGCAACGCAGATTGAATCGTTTCTTGACTGGCCGGTAAGCAACATTAAGACAACAGCTGGGCTGAAAACTGGGTCATCGCATATAGTAGTTTTAACCACATGGCTGAAAAATAAGATTCTGGAAGTTGTCAAAGGGTGTGGTTATTTTTTTTTTCTTGCAAATTGTGATAACGCATCTTGAAGAATGATGACGTGGTGTAAGGATCGATCAGCTCGGCACATCGGTCGAGGGAAATGTGAAGTTGTTTCTGGACTTTAGACTGCTTCTCTCGTCTGTTCGGGGTCAGCGAGGTCCGGCCGAGTCGGAATCTGGCTTGAAGGCTCCAGCCACGGGCTTTTTATGAGGCCTGACAGCCTGTTTATCTTGGATGGCGTTTCTTTGACATTTGTGCACGGCTTGGTGCTGACTACCAGGTCATAACAGGCAGCTTTATAAAAAATTAACTGAAGCTTGTAAGAGAACGGAACAAAGCATGGGTGGGTAAAAAGACAAAAGAAATTGAACAAAAAGGTCATTTAAAAAATATTCATGTTAAATTGGTTGACGCCATCGCTTTCTGACAGAACTGTTTTATAACCTTGTGACGGTCAACAAAAAGCATTGAAAATCTCGTTGCACTTTGACAGGGCAAACACGTCCCCTGTGCTCTCAGCGCAGCAGCCAGGTCGGGAAACGTAATTTGTCTGCTTTGCTGATTGGTTCACTCCTCCGACGCCCACTATCCAGGCTAGCAGAAACTCGAAGTTTTTTTTTTTTGTTTGCGAGAAGGTCAAGCTCACCCTGTTAGCTTTTTATGTCAGTACTTTTATTGATTCATGTTTGTGTTTGCCAAACACTGATCAAGTGTACGTTATTGAGAAGCAAAATTCCATGTAGCAATGTTCTTCAGTTGGCCTTTGCCATGCTAGCATGCAGTTGTAAACAATGGCCGCTTGTTTCCACTGTAGGATTGGTCACCAATGCGATTTCGAATACGGCCATTTTAATGTCTTAATTTAATTGACTGAAAATTTAGAAACAAAAATAGGAAACGTTAGTCCACCCAATGCGCATTTTATTTTCTGTCCAATCACATGACAGTGGTCTAAAACAAAATTCACAAGAGCAAATTAGTTATTAGGCCACAATGTTTATTCAGTAGTGTTGTTCCAACTTATAGATACAATACTGTCAGCTTTTTGTAAGACTAAAAAAAAAGTTACCATTACAGTCATCCATGCACACTGAAATGCCAGTCAAGCTGTTTCGACCCCCGCCTCACGCACACTGTGAGCATGATTCTTATCCAAATGGTAGGCACTTTGAAGGTTTAAAACATTTGTGAATATACATTATATATACTGTATTTATATACCTTTTCCATATACTATCAAGCTATTGGTAGGTTAGGCCTCTTTAATTAAGAAAGAACAAAAAAAATAAAGTGGAAAAGAAGAGAAGTGGCCATTGGGGGGGGGAGATAAGTAGGCTTGGGAGTTGGAATACTGTGAGTCTTTGGATATGAAAGGAGAAAAAAATGGTGATTGACATATTTATGTCGAGCCTTCAACCTGTGTCTTATTGTATCTTGTGCTGTTTGTTTCAGTGGTATGTGCTCCGCATGTGGCCTGGTGTTCGCATCCAATGAGGCCTTTCATTGAGCAGGTCTTTGGGCCCGATAGCGTCAACATGGGCACAAAGCAGGAAGTGGGGCAGGCCATTGACAGCTTAACTGGCCATGCTCCAGTCGGACTAAAAAAGAAGGTGGGCGGGATGGTAAACAGAGGGAGAAAAGAGGCCGAGGAAGGGTAGAAGGATGCTAGTTTGGCAAGGACGAGGTCCGTTAACTCATTGGGGGAAGATGAGACTTCAATTCCCACACCTCAATCCCTCAGAAAAAAAGTGTGCAATCTGAAGGGCAAGGCTTTTGATCAGCTTTTTTTAGCACACTGACTACTCATCTTTGACCAATTCCTGGGGTTGAAAACGAAATCCCCCCCCCAAAAAAAAACCACAAACTGCGGTGGATAAAAAAAAGAAACATTGCAACCCAAAGGGGGAGGAAATTTACATTGACTATTAACAGCGTTAATGTGAAAACCAAAGCGCTTCATCAAAACTACAAAGGCATTTTTCCACATCAGAGAAAAGATAAATTAATGTCATACAACTTTAGAGATCAACATCAGACATGCTAAGACAAAAAAGTGGGGGACCATAAAAGAGGGATTGATACAGAATAATTCTCTTCAATTATTTCCATTTTTGATTTTTTTTTTTGACAGAAGACAGATCTTGTTTTTGATATCTTTTTAAATGTTTTTTTAATACAATAATACACTGACAGATGTCATAAAATGAGGAAAGCTTTTTTTTGGGGGGAAAAGAAGGGGTTGGAAAAAAAATCTTAATATGCTATGCAAAAGCTCTCCGTTATGCTATTTTTTTCTCCATGAATCAACATTGTAACTTATTGTTGTTTGTCATGTTCACTGCTGCCAGGCGTTGCCGCTTGGGCAGCTTCTTGTGATTCGTTGATCCCGTGACAGGTGTGGGTGGGGCTTTTATGCATAAAACTCCTTGGTCGGGGCCTTCTGATAGGCTGCGCCGGAAGGTTTCCTCTCACCCAGGTCATAGCTGCCCTCATCCTTCTTCCTCATGCGGTAAACCAGGAGGAGGATGAGGAAGATGGCGAACAGGAATCCAATCACCCCACCAGCAATAACAGCTGACAAGCACACAAAGAGGAGGTTATTTCGAGGAGAAAATGTCCACAAATTTACCTCGTCTGCTCTGCCCACTAATGATCCGAACCGACCGCAATTAGCTCATTTCGGTCTGCTCTCCCAAATGTGTCTTTGTATCATCCAACTCAGTTGGCGATCTCTCGTGGGACCTCAATGTACTTTCCGCTACTCCCTTTGATTTCCACGTTGACTGGTGACTTGGCCCTATGGGTAAAAAAACTCACCAGTGGCCAGTTGCAAAAAATGTGGGGGTGAAATATCATATTTCCCACACTATAAGGCACATTTAAAATGATTACATTTTCTTTTCGGGCCACTACAAAAATGAACAAAATCCGACGTCAAAGAACAGTTAAGACGACGGGGGAAAAAAATCATTGGCACTGCCCTCCCCACTCTCGATGACTTGCACACTGCAAGAATCCAAACAAGGGTGCGGAAAATCCTACTGGACCCTCCGCACCCTGCCCACCACCTTTTCCAGCGACTCCCCTCAGGCTGGTGCTACCGATCCATGTGCACCAAATCCAGCAGACATTTAAACAGCTTCTCCTCCCATCACCGTTAACTCTAAACAGTAAAACTGTATAGTGCCTCTTTGCAATTTTTTTTATGATGATACTAGTGCAGCGTGTTCTACCGGAGACACATTCCTTGTGTGTTCTACATACTTGGCCAATAAAGATTAGTCTGATTTCAGCCTACATACGAAAACCCTTTTAAAATAGGCCATTTATTGAAAGTATGCCTTATACTGTGTAGAACTTCATCATGCAGCAAATACCGTAACACACGTGTTGATTGAAGATAATTGGAATAAAATAATGGCCTATTCTCAGTAAAATTCATGCACAATTACTAGCTGCCAAAAAGATGGACCAGAATACTTCCATCTTTGAAAATGTCTCAGTTAACAATTAGTATTCCATAACCACACACAGTGGTTAAAAATGTGCCTATCAAAAGAAGCGAGACGCGAGGCAAGCTGTCAGCAGGCAGCAGAGCCGATCAGCGCGGGGGTTGATATAACAACAAAGGGGACGGGGAGGTGCCAATCAAATGTTTTAACTCCAGATATGCAAGGGATGGAGACAGATGGGATCAGTACGGTATCCTTGTTCTCTAAAAACCCAGGCAGAAAGCACTTGAAACGCCCACACCGGTATGAACTCTACAAGGTCCCATGGAGGAAGACGGAGAGAGTTTATTAAAGGCATTTATTTTGAGAAGTGGATCAGGTGGGGGACTTAAAGGAAAAGAGAATTGAGGTTCAGTGCTAATATTCTGCCATACCACAAATAAACAAGAAATGCAGAAATGAACTGTGAGTGCAATGACTGAACTCTATCTAAAAAAAGGGAAACGCCAACATTCAGAAACTTCTAGTTAGAACGAGTACCCTAACGCCCTCATTTATCAAAATCTGAATCATCTTTATTGGCCAAGTACGTAGAACACACAAGGGGTGTAGCTGGAAAAGGTGGTGGGCAGGGAGCGCAGGGTCCAGTAGGATTATCATCCCTCTTGATTCTTGCAGTGTGCAAGTCTTCAAGAGTGGGTAGAGCGGTGTCAATGATTTATCTTATTTGATCAGAATCAAGGTCTCAAATCTATTTTTAACTTAATATTTTAACTTTGTTGACCATGGAACCTGGCACCAGGGAACCATATTTGAGCAGGACTTTAAAAAGCATTTCAATGTCTTTAAAGTTTAACGTACCTGCCAGGACCTCTGTTCTTTGGAAGAGGTTCTCGGTGCGGACCTCGATGGGCTCTTGAGGCGAGCCTGGGTTGCTCGTTGTACTAGTCATCTGGTTCCTCTGCATGTCCTCTGTAACCGGCACTGGTGGTGCCTGGGTTTAGAAATGGATATGTGGGATAAAAAGGAAAGGTGAAGAAGACAAAAGGTAAATTAGGTCAAGTGTCGCTAACCTGCGAGTGTGTGAAATGATCGAATGGAAAGGACAAATTATCTGATGTAATCACTGATGAATTTAGTGATTTGCTCCCTTGTTGTCAAGAGTTTACTCGTCAAAGGGAAGCACGCCTACATCATGTAGGCCAGCTAAAAATTTTACTGGAATACATCCAAGTTGCCTGCATTGATTAGCGTAGCCTAGCGACGTCCACGAGAGAAACGATTGCATCTGGGACGATTCCAGGTTGGAGTTAGGGTGATCCCATGATTTTTGTGTCAGTGAGACAGCAGGTAGGCCATGCTTTATTGAAGCCTTGGCAACTAATCTCAAACAGATGTAGGATCCTCTCTCGTGTATTAAGAGCATGGCATACAAGTGAGATGTAGCATGGCCCTACGTAATTAGCACCAACGCTAAGCTTTTTCAGGAGAGTCACCTGATAATTCGCCTTTAAAAAAGATAGCTAGATATACATACTGTATTTTCCGGTGTATGAGACGTACCCCCAACACCTTCAATAAATGACTTTTCCAAATACATCTATATAAAGGTTTTCCAAATATAAGGCACACCACATTGTAAGGCGCTACAGTCGAGGCTGGGGTTACACACCACTACTTCGACAGGGGGAAATTGAGTCGGTGGCTGCTGACAGTAGTTGCCAGACCTGTTGTGGCTCAATATTACTTCACGTATAAGGTGTATAAGGTGCAGGGGCCATCTTTTGAAGAAAATGAAGGCTTTTAGGGGTGCTTTATATGCCAGAAAATACTGTGTATATTATAACTACAGTCTCTCAAGGACATTTTTTTGTCACCCAGAATACAGGTATGCTCTACGATTGGCTGACAACCGGTTCAGGGTGTTCCCTGCCTACTCTCCAAAGACATCTGGGATAGGCTCCAGCACCCCATGCGACCCTTGTCAGGATGAAGCAGATCGGAAAATGGATGGATGGATGATGAATCAAGGCATTCAATCCCACGTATGTTTTTTGTAAAGACGAGTCTGGAAATGGCTGCCACCGAATGAGTTGAACTCTAAAAAGCTGCTCTGTGCATGGGTGTTTGTACGTTTTGATGTTACCATGAGAACTGTGCTGCTCGCCAAAGGGAATCAGCAACATTGTTTTGTGATCTCTGGTACTTTGGATGATTCCATGTGTGGAATCATTCATCAATCACTGCTGTCCATTTTGATTCACGTGTAATGATCTCATGACAAGAGACCGCACGACTTCAACTTTTGTTGTAGTTAGCTCCTTCTGTCAATTTTTCATAGACTGGCTTTCAAATGAACAAACCTGTTCCGACTATTGTGTCATCCAAGGATTTCCTTGATTTAGAGACTTTGTAAATATGAAAGGGAACGGCCCTCGTTGAGTTTGACTGACCTCTGTTCTGAATGGCTTCTTAGATGCGCTGTCACCAGGCTTTTCTCTGACTGTTGCCACCTCCACCTTGGAGATGAAATCTTTGGTGGAGTCCTTGGTGGGTTCTACTGCCTTGGGTGCGATATACACCATACTGACGGTCACTGCTTCTGGAACCACCTCTTCACCGGCACCTTGGAGAGGGTGAGATAAAACATTGATATCAAACTCTTGCACTCAAACTACTCTCTTAACTTGCATGACCTTATATTCTGCAAATATTGGACTCGCACACCGTGAATGAAACATCGAGTTGCACCAAATGTTTGTATGTTGACACCTTAAGTGTATCGTTCTTACCTGAGCCAGACCCCGAGTTAAAGTCATCATCGTCTTCTGGGTAGTAACCTCCCGAGCCGGCATCATCCAGGTATAAGTCGTCAGTCTGGGAAGAAGTCTTGGCTGCCTCTGCTAACTGCAAAACAAATAAATTGGAAACTGTCAAAAATGACAACATGACAGCATTGATGACATATTAAAACTGGTCACCTCCCAATACTTCTGCCTTGAAAACTGGCGCAATTGGTTGGAATGTTTATATTGTATAAAAGAAGCAATTTTTGTAAAACAGCAAAACCCTTCACTAAATCGCCCTGGTGGTTTGCGGTTTAATTTAGACCGTGCTTACAACAGACTTCTTAGGTCGTTACCAAGTCGGTTTAGTCATGCTGATAAGCCAGGTATAGACAATGAGAGGTAATCAGACAGAACAAAAGAAGTAATCAGATTAGCTTTGGTCCTCCCCCAACTTTGGAGCGGGAACCGATCAGAGCAGCGACGTCTGTCCATTAGGGATATATATATGCGGCCAGAGTTACCAGCACAACTTTAGTTCGCTGACAAATCTCTTCGGATGAGGGGCAAAACGTCCGACACCTTGAAACAAGTACAGATGACGGCTGAAGAAACCTTGTCATCAATGGACCACTCCTGTACGACTGAGAGCCTCCACAGACGAAATGTATGTGTTGAGCGTATGTGACTGGAATAGTTATAACGGCATCCATGGCAACATCCTTTCAGATCTTATTGACTAATTTGCAGTCAGCTGCTACTAATAGTCCTACTCAGAATGGGGTGAGAGTAAGGGTGGGGGAATAGCATACATAATAAAATGCCCTCCCTGTGTGGATATGTTTGCTGACGTTCCAGGGCAGCTCGAAGGAAGTTGCGTCGATAAACTTGAGTCTGAAAGACGAGGGAATCGTCAATTGGCCTGACAGAAAGACCAATGAGGGGGCTTTCTTTTGTTCGGCGCAAAGAATAGACATGCTGCGAGAAAGCCAAGGAATTGGGTAATGAGAAATTCGACCACACTAAATGTCTAAGACTAGCTGTGAGTGGCAAAAAAAGGACATTTTTCAAAAATAATAACCATGATTAAAATACTTGACTACTATTCGCTGAATAGGCCATTCATTGAAGTGTATCACCTTAAACACCCTAAATGCCTTATAGTGCTGAAAATATGGTACATGGCGAGTATAATGTTACTTTAAAGGACAATCGACACCTCCGGACAAGTTGTGTCCATAATGATTTCTACTGAGCGTATTTTACAAAGAAACCACCGCATATAGCTATATTTTACGTTTTAAGACTCGCGCTGAATATTCAGGAAGTCTTGTTTTTGAGTTGGTGACGATACCTACCGTGACGTCACGGTAGGTATTGTCACTGACCGAGAACGTGACACACAATGCATTTTTGGGTACTTTGTTCAGTCTGAAAACTTCGTGTTGAGCCGTGTTGATGGTGAAATTAGAAGGAAAACACAAATAACGCAATGGTGAATCGTTGTGTGTTGCACCAAGACTGCTATTTGATACGAGCTGACACAAATGCCTAGCAGACAAATCAGCCCATATCCAACGGAGTTTGGGTGCCATCTTGTGCAATTTCTGGGATGCTATATTGGAGTCCAGATGCCTCAAAATGACACGGAAGGACTTCTTTAATCGATTGTTAACATTTATGCTTTCCTCTTCAGAATTATTTGAATCATATTCATAGCTCGATGAGTAACAAGAAAGCATCTTCTCCGAATCTGAAGCCATTGTTTTGATTCGAGAGCAAGGCAAGACGTCTTGGCGTGACGTCACGAACAATGGGTTGGGACCTTCTGAAACTGGCCATTTCCGGTTTCATTTTGAAGTAGTTTTGGGACACTAACTCATTTTTATTGGTGTTTTGCATTTGACTAAAAATATCATACTGCGTGTTTTGGGTATTTTAGATGCTATAAAACATTTTTCTGATGTCAGTTAGGAAACAAAAAAATGGTGTCGGTTGTCCTTTAAGTAATTGTGTAAATTGCGTTTTGTCGAGCGTGATGAAAGGGAGGCGCTGGTGACTCTCCATGACAAAACAAAAAAGTTGGGTGTCCGCAACGCTGAAGGGGCTGAAAGTGAAAGAGACAAGGAGGCCAAGATTGAAAAAGAACAATGCCTCAGTCGAGTGACTTGCGAAAGAAAGGCCCTTCATTGCTTAGACGCCTGATCAAAGACAGAATTTGTTCAAAGCTATTTTATCTCAACCTTACTTGCCTTCTATTCCTTTCCATCACCCGCCCCACCCCCATCCCCATAACTCCCCGTCAATGCGGCCGACCTCGCAAAGCCATTCAGTGTTCTGTGTGCTCCACGGGGTCAAAATGCATCGCTAATAATACGAGCAACAATGGGGCAAAACAAGGCTGGGGCAGTTCACATGGCGACAAAAGATGCTAATGAGATCGAGGCCACACACGCGCGCTACGAGAAACAAATGAAAGTATTTCCGTTGTTCATTGATCCGTAAATGCCGGAGAGCATTTTAACTTGATGCCATGTCGTCATTCAAGTCTGCTAATGCGTGTTGTTGATTTGTTTTTTGTTTTTTAACTCATTCACTACCATTCCCGAATTTATTCGGGACTTAAAAATATGACGTGGAGCACCATTCACGAATTTGTTCGGGTTTTGGTTTTTCTTGCTGGGACTGCCGATAAAGCGCTGGTCAGACCTCTTGCAATGTTTTTTCCTTACACAAGGGGGAATCATTTCCCTTGTTTCCATTTTAGCTCTTTGTTACAGCTTCAGCTGATGTTAAAACGCTATATAATCCATTATCTATGTATTGCATTGGATTTTGGACAGCCGCCCATCATTTCAAGCTCATATAACTCCAAACCCATTTCATTTAGGAATTAACTTTTTTTTCTGTTGAAAAGAGAAAGTCTAAGATTTCTTATGCTGCATTGAATGTTTACGTAGTCCTCAAATTCAATATTCTGTGGGTCCTGGAATTTGAGTGAAAATAACAAAAACTCTGGCACTGTAGTGGAGACATTTTTGCACGTCGGGCAGTGAATTACTTAATATATAGGATAAACAAAATACCACGGGAATACAAAAACATGTTAATTTTTTCCACTTTTGTATTGTAATTCGCTGCCTTGACGGGGTACTGAAAACCTGACTGAGCGCTGGTGAAATGAACACAAACAAAAACCGCAAAAATTGGGGGTTAAAAAAAACCAAAAAATATCATAACAATAGCACAGACAGGAACACCGCTGATTTTCCACGATCCTGAAACAAGGATGTGAAGTTTAAAAGCTGACACTCGCTTCTCCTGTCCTGTTGTGTCGAAAGCAATTATCACCGTAAGAACGGTAGATATCGCACACGGGTGCCGGTGCTGACCTCACCGCGCCTCAAGTTCACACGGACGTCACATTTTCAACTCAGCTTCAATTGCTCTTGCCTGAAACGTACAGGTGAGGAAATTCCAGATCGTTCGTTATAGAAGTGTGAATTTTGCAGAACTGCTGTGTGAGAGCTACTTTATTCATAATACAAAGACTCGGAACTAAAAGTAGCATTTTAAAACAATGCAACTGAATCACCAGCAAAGGATATGAAGTCTGTCGACTCAAGTTTAAGTAAATAAATAAATTGAGAGATAAATAAATAAATATCCATCCATTTTCCATCACGCTTATAGCTGGGTACATAGATAAATAAATGAATACATAAATAAATAGGTAGATAAATAAACTCTCTCGTTGATATCCAGACGCAGACATTTTAACACATTTACTGCCACGTTCTCAGAGCGCACCTTAAGCTATAAAAGTTGCACCATTTAGACGGAAGATGACTCCAAATCTAAAGGAAGCTGGAGGCAAACATGCTCTTGGCTAAGGCTTGTTGTGCAGTAGAGCGGACGCACAAAGGCACACATTTTCAAAGCTTTAAGTCATGGCTCTCCCCTTCACAAAAGTGGCCATACAAACTCACCACTTATCCAAAACATACGTTCTCTGCGTACCAAATAATATGATAGAAAAATTGAAAAAAAAAAAAGGAACAACAAATGAGTCGTAATCTGTTCGTGGAGGCTCTTCCTTCCAATTTGGTTTACTCGTGGGTGAAAATAACAACTACTGGATGTCACTCTGTCTTGTTTGAATTGGAAACTGGCATAGAGTTCCGGACTAAACAAAAGAACGATGACATATAGGAGGCGTACGAGAAGGAATCCAGGGAAGTGAAAAGAAGTGAAGCGCCTTTAGACGTGGATGAACTTTTGATCAATTACTCTCACCAAATATGAACTCGGGTCAGGTCAAAGGGTAATGGAGATCGTCAAAATTAATGTCCACTCATCATCCGGCCCTCAAAAACCTGAGATGAATACAGTTGACGTCAAAGCTGGCACTTCAGAGAAGGGGGAGAGTGTGAGAGGGCTGGCAGACAAAGATCACTCTTGACGTTTCAAGCCTGTCTTGGAGTCTACATCATGACTTTTAGAATCTCCGTCAGTCTGTTTTGAATCACAAAGTCGTGAACTAAACTGTCCTTATGTGCGTCCCTGGAAAATGACATTTGTGCCGCCAATTTAGAAAAAAATACAAACCTCCTCACGTATTCATTCAAAATTTGCAACACTGGCTTGGGATGATTACGCCGAATAAAGTGTATAGAAAGGCACAAACGTGCGCATATGTGGGTTAAGTGTGTGTGCCGTTGCGCTCTTTGAACCCACTCAAACTTTTATAGCTCTCCTGGGGATCATAATAAAAAAACTAATTGGATGGTCTTTGAGCTGGCAGGCCCAGGAGAGCCGGACTTCCTGTCGGAAGTCGACACAAATCAAACTCCCTTTGAGCCCGTCGGGTCTGGAGCTCCTTCCTTAGTATTGCTACAAAAACTCACAAACCCTTTACCTTGCGATTATCCTTCCTCCTGGTGGATTAGATCACATTGACACTGTACAGACGCTCCCCAACTTACAAACATTCGAGTTACGAACAACGGTACATACGAACATTTTTGCGGGTATGACGGTTAATGTTTGGACAGAGATGCTGTAAAATGGAACTGTATAGTGCCACTTAGCAGTATTTTTGACGACGATACTAGTGCAGCGTGTTCTACCGGAAACAAATTCCTTGTGTGTTCTACATACTTGGCAATAAAGATGATTCTGATTCTGATTCTGATTGGATTTTGTATTGCTCGCCTTTTTCCGGCCGAGCTCGCTTGCGATTGGCTGCATACTGTGCTTCACGCACACAGACACATTGGAGGTTTCAATGGCTGGTTGTTTACTCGACGGACACCAAGGATGACCAATCAGCGCCCGCTATGCTGAAGTGTTGCCAACGAGCTCAGGCCCAGATCCGCCAAGCTCGCTTACGATTGGCTGCGTAGTGTATGTGGGCGGAGAGGAAATCCCTCTTACCCATTGACGCTCCAGGAGGATGCGATGCATAACGAAAAGTAATGGCTGCTGGCATGTAATTCAGTAATTACATGTCAGCAGCTTCAATAATGGCTTACTGTATATATGTCGTCGTACTACAGTAGGTGTGAATTTATTTTTACGACTGTGAGAGCGTCTGTGTTTTATACTTCCATGCAAAATATATCACTGAAGCAACTTAGGAACAAATTAACCTTATGAACGACCGGTCAGAATCTATCTCGTTAGTAAGGTGGGAGCGTCTGTACAGTCATGGGTTCCCTGGTTGCTTTGTGTATTTCCAGGGAACGGGCAAGCACAATTTGTCATCCTATCTTAACTGATACGCGACCAGTCAACCTTAGCGCTTTTGAGGCACTGTCATCTGTGACACGCCTCACTGGCTTTTCCTTCCCTCTGGACATCGAAACACACAATACAGCCTCGATTATTTCCTCCCTTGCACTATTGCTTCCGAACAGGAAGAAAGTCCTCCTCGATAAACAGACCTGCTGAAATAAAGAAAGGGGGGGGGGAAAATAAGGTGGATCACAATCCTTCTGTGATGTGTTACGGGTTGATTTCATTTTGCTTTAATCGCAAAGCATTTCAACAAACTTGATTATAGGCTGTCGGCTGCCTCTCTCGGGGCAATGATGGGCTTGGCGGGGAGAAATGACAGCCATCCGATAACGTTTGTAACTTATTGCTGCCAGAAAAAAATAACAATGTGGAGTTCATGTGGCCTTGTTTTTGAGAATACCTCAGTGCTGTGGTATCCAGCCCTCACGGAGCGTGACTGTCTTTCTGCACTAAGGAGTAGCAAATTCCCAGCCACCGCCAGCTCCAATTGCTCCATTTGCAAAATGCGCTCTCTGTTCTCCCCCCCTCCCATATGCTTGCCTGCTTTTGCTCCCCCAGATTGAGAATTGGGGAAATTCCTCATTCCTTAAACGACTCCTGATACGCACGAAAAAAAAAAAACAATCCTTCAGTCTTTGTTAGATGTGAAACTCTAGACACTGGAAAATGGCTTCAACTTCCTGTCATATGTAACACATAGTAGGGAAAGATTTTCTGGGCAGAGTCATCTTTCTTCCCTCCAGAAAAAAATGGCACAAAACCTCCTCAAATACTATATATCCACCTTCGCAAAACAACCCACCACGGTTCAGTGTTTGTATTTTATCTTATTTAGTTTGAGTCACAATTCATCACATTCCCCCTTCCATTCGATATATCGACACACTTTTTGCATGTGAAGCGAGCTGAGCTTTGAATAATGACAAATGATGATGCAAAGTTCACCCTGGATTGAGGCGGGAGTGCTTACAAACACAATACCAGTAAACGTTTCTCATGTTTCCATCTAGTTATTTGACCCTTGATTCACCGCACCAGAACGGATGTGTAGAACTATTCTGAGCACAAGACACTCTAGTTCTCCCTTGGTGGAGCTATATGGCGCGTACGGGACAGGCAAAGGCCCCAAAACCGTCTTGTCGGCTCTGTGGTTAGGCCAAAATTAATCACGGCTGATTTGAAAGCTGAGAAAGATCTCCGCTTCACAGCAGGAGAGAAGATGTGTTGCAGTAAGTGAGAAAGAAAGGAGAGATTGCCAGCTAGCTAGATAGCTAGATCGCCAGCTAGCTAGATCGCCAGCTAGCTAGGTAGAGATGGATGATTTTTTTTTTTATCCTGCTATTGCCTTTCCAACTTTGGAGATTGCTAACCTATTTGAGATGCAAAGCACCGCGTAACACCCAAAATAATCTTTAAGTCATCAACATTTTGATTCCTAATTCAGTTGACAGTCTTTAATCCATTCAAGAAAACCGCTAACGATGACTCATGCGCTCGGACTTGACGTGGCGACGATGGCTTCCAGCTGACATCAATCCATTCCATCCTACATACCTTTGCTATCCACGCTTTACCTTAGCCCGTGACACAGAAGGACACACACAGAAAATGAGGCGACACAAACTCCCAAATGATCCTGAGCACATATGTTCCAGACAATGTTGATTTAACCTGCGTGGTGACCTGATATACGCCGTCCACACTCACACACAAACAGGTTCAAAAAGAGACAAACGTATTGGATTATCAACTCTTGCAGCTAATTTGAGCACAATGCTGTTCACTTGCATCATCCTGGAATTGGTTTTGTTTTACGTATCGGATGAAAACTAGGTTTTATGAATGTAAATTGTTATTTTCTTGGCCAAGTCATGCAAAATATTGCAAATGTCATGAAGGAATAATCATATGCTTCATGGCCGAGATGATCGTGTCATTCAATCGCGAGGTGGAAGGGTCAATTGATTTGAACCCTTTCGGGGACAGTGGCTAATCGTGTTATCAGGTTACAGCGTGCGTGAAAGGTTAAAGCTCTGCCACATCGTGACTTCATTGCAATTAACAGCAATGACTTTATCAAGTGTGAAGGGGGGGGGGAGGGCTGTTAGAACATACTCATTCGGGTTGAGTAGTTTCAGTCCCCGCGAGCCCCTGCTGTGAGCTGCACCATTCAAGTGCTCAGTTGTCCATGGTACACTTTATTTCTCACACACCTCGGGGTCTCTGTTTTCGCTGTCACTTTATCGCCGCAAGTGCATGCTTAGCATCAACTCTTGCTAGCGTGTGAACTAGCATGGCAGAAAATTAACGGCAAGGTGTTGGATACGTATACTTTTAACACCTGTACGTACATGTACAGAGCAATTTACCAAAGTTTTGCAAATTTCTTTTTTTTCTGCCAAACTAGCCATAACACCCCCCCCCCCCCCCCCCTAGAAAAAAATACATGTTTTGTGACATCTATTTGCTATCTGGCTGTCTAGCTAGCTATTAGTTAGATATATTGCAAATTTCTCCATTGCGGGACTACTAAAGGCTTTCTGATTCTGATATAGCTATCTATCTAACTAGCTATTAGCTATCTATTAGATAGCTAGCTTTCTCAATTCAATTTAAGTTACTTCCAGGTTGAGTGAACACTGGCACATGTGGCTTCCGCTGCTCACCCACAGAAAAACGTATCCTGTGACTGTGAAGTGACCTTGAAAGTTTTGAAAGGCGCTTATAAATGAAATGTATTACTACTAATAACACCTTGCTGTGAATGTGCTTTAGGATTGAATGGGACACCATTCTTCGGTCTAACTTGTAGCTCTGGTAAAACGCCGCATTAATGGCCAAAAGCCAAAAAGTGGTTGAGTGAAAGAGAAGCAGATGGAGCGATGGCATGCAAGGTGGGGGGAGGAGGATGATTTTGCCGCTTTGTTGACTGATCTGATGCAATCCCCGCTGCAGCAATTGAATATCCATCCAAGCCTTTGCTTAAGAGGATTTGCACTCGGAGAGGAGTTGGAAGACCATGGGGACTACAGTGAGGTGGGTGGGGGATGGCGGAGGTTACCCATGTTGGCCTTGAAAAAAGACATCCACAAAAAAAATAATAATAAAAATAATTTGTGAACAAAAACGGACTTAGCAAAGTCGTCTATTTGAGGTGAGGAAGGATTTGAGCAGGACTTCTAGAAAAGTCAAGCCAATCAAACATTTTTTTTAATTAAAAAAGGAATCAGGAAAGTAAACTAAACTGATTTCAGAAGCATAGCGAGTGTGACATGACAGGAGAGGTGTGACAGGTGCTGCTCTCTGATCCCCTTATCCTGGGCTAATCCTGCCCGGCAGTTGAGCACGTTTGTAAGTTTGTTGGCAAACGCGCTGGCACGCGTGTGTGTGTGTGTTTACATCTACGGAGATGAACAAAGAGGGGGGGGAATGGGTTTTGTCATGTGCAGATTCACCACGCGTGTGTATGATCAGAGGGTGTGTCATTTGGACCGCATGACCGAAACATATCGTGGTCATACGTCAATTCATCTGCACTGCGGTCAGGAGGCGTCATCGTGTCACTCTAATCCAGTCTCGGCCAGTGCATGTCTGATGATGAAAAATATTAAGGATTAAATTCCATCACCTAAACATGTTTTTTGGAATATTTCTGCCAATCCCAAATCATATTTTCTAGTTGGGTACATTTCCAGTTCTTTCCCTGTGCTGTTTATTAACTCATTCACTGTGATTCCTGGATTTATTAGAGAATTGAAAATATGACGTGGAGCGCCATTCCCGAATTTGTTCGGGTTTCGGTTTTTCTTGCTCGGGTGCCAATAAAGCGCTGGCCAGACCTCTGGCAATGTTTTTTTTCCCTTCCTTTTTTCCATGTTAGCTCTTTATTTCAGCTTCATCTGTTAAAGTGCAATATAAACCATTATGTATGTATTGCATTGTAATTTGGACAGCCACCTTCATTTCAAGCTCATATAACTCCAGACCCATATAATTTAGGAATTAACACTTTTTTTTCTGATGAAAGAAGAGAGTATGGTTTCTTACGCTCCATTGAATGTTTATGTAGTCCTAAAAGTCAATATTCTGTGGGTCCTGGAATTCGAGTAACAATGACAAAAACCCTGGCACTGGAGTGGACACATTTTTGCACGTCTGGCAGTGAATGAGTAAAGCAAGAATGTGTGGTTGAAGAAAAAAAAATCAGCCTGGTTTTCTGAAATGGTCCTAAAACAACATAATGTTCCACCAAAGGTTCCAGGTTTACTTTACCTCTTTTTTTTTTCTTCACTCAGATGGTGGTGTCAAGTCAATGGAAAAAAAAAAAAATCACGAAGAGAATTTAAGTGACATCATTGACACAACTCTAATGGGGAAGCGTGAGATAGAGCTACTATCCAAACCCGCCAGGCGACAGATGTTTACAGCTGCATTTGCACTTAACGTCTCACAAAAAAGTTTAACTAAAAGCCTTGCGCGGTCACCGAATCAAACGGAGCTAAGTGCAACACCACTAAATGGAAGCAGAATTATATGCAATCAGGTGAATTTGTCGGCAGTGGTGTTCATCTGTCATGGACAGATGTCGCAAGATTCGTCTTCAACAGATGCTTTTAGGCACTTCAGTTTCAAGTCAATTACAGAAAAGCTCTCTCTAATTGTAGCGCGTCTTCGTGACTTCATGGGATAGTTATGTCATCAGCGAGATTTTAGAGCAGCGAAGTGACAGTCTAAGTTTTGCCGCAATTACTGTATGTTGGATATTGTGTAACTGTACTTTGTTTTTTCATAGTTTTTCAACCCAAAAACGGCATTTATCGGCTATGGACATGTGGACAATGATGACTGTGGAACATGGGTCGTCGACACGTCAAGTCTTTGGAAGCTTGGAAGAAACCTTGAGGAGCAGGTACACTGAGTACTTCCATTCTGAGTTCTTTTTGGAACATACATACCACCTTGACAACCCTCTGCAATTAAATCCAAAACGCAAACTTTAATTAAGCGCGTCATTATTTTCTTTCGAAAACCAAAACACGTTCCACGCCACACGCTTGATATGGTTTCTAAGCCTGAGCGCCGAATGATACACCAAATCTGCCTGAATAATGGCGCACTGGTGTCCTGAAGGGTTTAACACCAGACACAGTTTGAGGGCACAGATGGCTGTGAAGTGTGTGCATTAGTCAAGATTAATTTGCCGGCTACAAGTCATTGCAAAAAAATAAAACAAAACCAACAAAAAAAAGGATTAGATTATTCAGATTGTATCGTCGTAGATTAAAACTGCATTTTGAAAGGAGAAAAATAGCATTGGCACACAATAAACTCCAATTATAGATACAGACACTCCCCAATTTACGAACGAGATACCAAATGGTCGGTTGTAAGGTGAATTTGTTTGTAAGTTGCTTCAGTGCTATATTTTGTATGGAATGTATGTTTAAGGCTTATATAAGTATGTTTAATGATTATATAAGTAAGTTTAAGGCTTGTATATGTAACCTGTATTGGTTTATACTGAAAAATAAACATTTAACAAAATATATGCTCGATAAAGATATGTACTGTACAACTAGAGAGAATACTACATATGTTACGACAAAAATGTTTGTATGTACCGTTGTTCGGAACTCGAATGGTCGTAAGTAGGGGAGCGTCTGTAACCATTGTCAGTACTGCAGTTGCTTTTCGCTAAAAAAAAAAAAGTGTGGGGAAAAAAAATAATATTTTTCATCTCAACTATAAAATATTAATTTAAAAGCATAACAGTGCAAATGAACACCTGGATTTTAATCGATTGTTTGAATGCATTGCATTTAAATGCAGAACTGGAATAATAGGAAAAAAAGAATCTTTTTTATTTAACGGCTAATGAATATTAATGATATTTACTACTTGGAATATGTTTACACACTGTTGAGTGAAATGTTCTTATTGTGAAATCCTACGTGGGCGATTTTTTTTTTTTTTTCAAGACTGCTAATTATTCTCATGCAAATGCTTCGATGTGACTTCCATGAAGTGTAATTTTCGGCCGACGTACACAACCAACATCGAGGCCCCAATTTACCCCAATAAACTCGCTTTGGGGTGATGGAATGGAACCGTCACACGTCGGAGTACAGTCCAGACTTTGGTCGAATCTGTTTTAGTGATATTTTTTACTTTTTTTTTTTACTGTAGGCTTCAAGTTGGCACAGATGTGTGAAATGGATAGTTTGCCATGTTCCACCGCCATCTTGGAATGGAGGGGGGAAAAAAAAATCAAGCTGATGTCATAGCTTTAAACAGACAGTCGTTTTTGGACAGTTCGATGGAACACATGTGGCTCACAGACTATTACCCATTTAAAAAGAAGAAAGTATTTTGATTTTTTTTTTTTAACACATCACTTGGATCCCAAAATATATTATGGCCCGTACTGTAATGACCTTCCTTTTATACGCCCTGACATCTCAGGGCAATGAGGCAACGGGGCCATGTGTTTCTTATTTTAATGAAAACTTGTCTTACTTTCCAATTCCAGATATGTATTTTTCTTTAGTACAGTAGATGAAAAGCAATGATCAACGTCGTAGAATTGAATAGTTAAAGTTGAAAATCGTTTTGTGTGAATAATGATAAACATGTGCATGTTTTTTCATCCATCCTTTTCACATTTTGCACAACAAACAGGCACTCAGATTCTCTTTTGGGAAAGTCGTTCAAAGCAAAGGAGAGAAGGGAGACACCCGTTACACTTATACCCCCCCCCCTCCCGCAACGACTTCTCCCTCCTCGCTCGGAGACTCCCTATTCTCAAACTGGATGCAGACAATAAAATCAGAATGAAAGTGAGGGAGGGCGGGGTGGAAACAGACGTCCTGACACAGGGATTTTCCTCTACTTTTCTTTTTGTCACAACCCGCTCCCCGAGAACGTTGTCAAGTTTCCATTTCCCGTGCTCAATAAGAAGCAAGTTCAGAGAGTTCCCTTTAAATGTTTAATTTTTATACAGTATTTGTGCATTCTTTCTCTTTTGGGTTGATAATTGGGTGTGCCAATAAAACTAGAGCAGCTGCTACGGAAGATATAAAGTAGCCAAATGGTGTTATATAAAAAAAAAAAAAAGATGAATCATTTTCCACAATTAACGTTTCGCATCATTTGCACAGCTCAGTTAAAGGAAATAATAAATAAAGCATTTCCAAAATGGCTGCAAAAATAAACAACTGCGATAATGTGGCTCCACATCTTATCTATCAACCAATCAATTCATATGAACTCATTCACTGCCATTCACAAATTAATTCGGGAATTGAAAATATGACAGAGCGCCGCTCCCGAATTTGTTCAGGTTTTGTTTTTTCATGCTTGGGTGCCGATATAGCGCTGGCCATGCCCTCTGGCAGTGTTTTTTTTTCTTTTCCACAAGGGGACAGCATTTCCCTTATTTCCATGTTAGCTCTTTGTTCCAGCTTCAGCTGTTGTTCAAGCGATATGTAAACCAATATGTATGTATTGTATTTTGGACAGCCGCCCTCATTTCAAGCTCTGAGAACTCCAGACCCAAATAATTTAGGAATTAACTCTTTTTATTTGATGAAAGAAGAGAGGCTAAGGTTTCTAACGCTGTATTGAATGTTTATGTAGTTATAACCCAAAATATTCTGTGGGCCCTGGAATTTAAGTGTAAAATGACAAAAACCCTGGCACTGCAGTGGACACATTTTTGCACATGTCTGGAAGTGAATAAGTTAAACTGGAGTCAGCACGCGCTTGCCACCATTTAAATTGCGTCTGATTAACTCAAAATTAATTCTAGCTGGTCTTGTAGCCTTTCCATCTCATTTTTGTGGTCACATCTTGGAGAATATTCCTGCATGCTATCCTTTTTTTTTCTTTCCTCGCCTGGAATTGTTCTCCTAGTCAAGGACGGAATAATGAAACGCTTCAAATAATACTCAATGTTAGCATAGAACCTTGTGGCGTTCTCATAGAAGGCACAAAAAGCCTGCTAGAATTGCAAATTGAAATGTTTTAATTAAAAAAAAAATAGATAACTGGATAATTCAAGCTCGATAGCTCGCTACCTAGCATGCATTCAATCTTCATTAGTAACGCGCCAATGCGATGTTGTCATCATTCCACGTAAAAGGGGCAGACAGGAACAAGACACTGGAGTCAATATTGTTATTTGTGGATCAAGCGAGCATCTGTTTGAGTGACAAAACGAAAAGAGATTGCGTTCGGATGGAAAAGGAGCAAGGGTGACTAAAACGGTTGCGTTCTCAGTGGTCTAGCGGCGCCATCGCTTCCGTTCCTTGTCTAAGGGCCATTTAAAGATTGCGTAATGTATGGCATGAAGCGTTGGTACGTCAGAAAATCGAGATGGCTCCCTGCAGGGTTGCGACAACAGGCATCCAGTTTGACTGCGGCGGATTTATTTTGTAAAGAAACCAAAGCGGTGTGATGAAATACAATCGCAAGCAAGAAGTAGGGAAGGTCTGCATCCTCAGTTTCATGAGTTCTCGGTTAATGCAAAATAAAAAGCTCATCATGAAATATAAAACAGCAGAGGCGACAGTCACGGAACAGCATCTGGCTTTTTTTTCCTATGTGTGACTTTGTGTCAAACCCTGCATCAAAACATTGGTGCACCAAAGTTTTTCGAGCTTGCTCATCATGTGTTATTATTATTATTATTATTATTATTACAGTAAAGTCTCGTTATATCGATATCGGATATATCAATAGTCCCGGTTATATCGATACTATTTCGATGCACGCACGGAGAAAATTACATGCAAACAGGATCGGATATATCGATAGTCCCGGTTATATCGATATTTTTTCGGACTCCCTTGAATATCGATATAACGAGACTTTACTGTATTATGTTTTAATCATTACATGCCTGCCAACTTTTGAAACCAGAAAAGTCAAGTCATGTGCAAGGTCCGGGGGCCGCATATATACATTTATTTATTTAAAGGACAACCGACACCATTTTTTTGTTTCCTAACTAACATCAGAAAAACGTTTTATAGCATCTAAAATACCCAAAACACGCAGTCTGATATTTTTAGTCAAATGCAAAACACCAATAAAAATGACTTAGTGTCCCAAAACTACTTCAAAATGACCTCTGAGATGAAGGTCAGAAGGTCAATGATAAAAACGAAGTCTTGACTCTCGATTCCAGAAATGACTTGTACCATGCACATGCGCAATTCATCTAAAGCAGGGGTGTCAAAGTCATTTTTTTTGCCGCGGGCCACATTGTAGTTATGGTTTCCTCTCGAGGGCCGTTATGAATTTGGGGAACCCATTAGAATGTTTAAATCCCTTCAAATATTACATATAGAGCACACAGCAAATTAATGAATAACTCGTTTTCAAATCTGAAGTCAAGAATAATGACTTTTATTGTGGTTGACATCCAAAAATATGACATTTTGGCTCCGATTTTAGCAATCATCATGGAATTTAACAAGTTTGATTTGCTTTCGCGGGCCGAAAAAAAATGATGTGGCGGGCCGGATTTGGCCCGCGGGCCTTGACTTTGACACCTGTGATCTAAAGAAAGCTGGCAAGGGGCCCATCGCCTATTCTAAATTTTAAATACGATACATAGCGATCTCTTGTTTTGAATGAATGCTGGGTATTCTATTTTGACGATTTTTGATGATTTTTTTATTGGAAATTGTAATTTTTATGAATAACCCGTTACCCAGAATGGGATCATGAAAATCGTACTCATTACGGCAAACCCGGGAGTAGTTGGCAGGTATGTCATTAGGAAAAAGGCACACATAGACTCCTAATTTAGTCACCACACTTTCTCAAAACGCCGTGTCATCCACAAACATAGAGATTGTGTCCTCGTGGATCTGAAAATAAAAGACGTGCAAAGATATATTTTGCGCAAAATTGGAAGCTGGGCAGAAGGTCAGCCTGCAAGGGCTCATTTCATTGCCACCAAATCAGCAGATGCAAAGCTATCATTTAAGGTAGAAAATGAAGCCTGAAAAGTCCTTCATGCCTGAGATGATCGCAATTTAAAGCAGGCGAGTTTATTTATTTACTTTTAACCCTTTCAAATGTGGGTTCCGCTTCCGTCCCGGTCACCCCATTTAGCAAGAAAAAACTTTTTGGGGGACAATTCGAAGGTAGTTTATTAGTTTATCAAAACATTCTGACCTCTTAGTCCCCTTTTGAGAAAATTGCAGAGTGAACTTTGACCTTCAAGCTGCATTCACCACATGACTTGGTCTGTCTTACACCCCCCTTGACTTGAAATAAATTGTTGCTAGTCATTTCTGGTCTATTACTGCCAGAATTTGATTTGTCTTTTTTTGTTGTTATTATTATGTTCACTTCTACTTTATTTATATGTGCGTATATTGAGAATATGTACAGATGTGATGAATAACAATTCATTTGCAATATGTTATAGAATATAGATGATTTAACTTGGAGGTCGATAACATCTTTCTTTAGATGAATGAGTGATCAAACAAGTGGAAACAAGTTCAGTTGGCTCCAGAGCAGTCTATTCAGACAAACAAAAATAAACTCTGGACCTTTCACAATAAGAGCAAAATTACAGTTTAACGTTTAATGCGTAATAGGCAGCAAACCACTTTCAAGCTCATTTCCATCGCTCGCTTTCATTGTGTCCTTATGGTGACATCAACTCTGAGCGTTTTGGCCACATGCTCAAAAAACGCCCAGTAATGGCTGTGAGATTTGCTAATTAAAACGCCTAGAGCAGGTTATCTACCACGACTCAACCATCAAATGACAAGCAATGCTATGCGTCGAGTGGCAGCAGACGAGGGGGCCTTTCGGGGACGCTGATAAAGAGGAGAATGAAATTGATCAAGTTAAAAGTGTTTGTGATTCATTTGCAAGACATCCTATTGTATGTAAAGCCGTAGCAAAAAAAATAGCTAAATTTCTTTTCCCTCTTTACATGAAATCCGATAATGTAACTGATACTATATTTACACTGTTGTTGAATGGGGGTTGTTGATGCTAACAGTCACATGAGGGCAACACCAGGGTCAAACATGCACAGTCAAATGTATCCGCATCAAAACAAAGGGTCATGGAGGGTCTGATGTGGCTAATTGGACAACCAGTTCGGACACAAGACCAGGCAATGGGCCAGGCGGCAAGTCGCAACCCATGGGGACACAACAGGGGGGGGGGGGGTAATGATGGTGCCAAAATTGGCTACTACAACCACCAGGCTAATTTGAAAATTGCTGGGAGGCGGTGCTTGAAATGGGCCGTCATTTCCAACATACGCGTAATGTAACACGCCACCAATGCAAAGGCTGACTTCAAAATGAAAGCTAATGGAAAAGACTTAGCAGTCTTATTTTGAATTTGGCCCACGCGGTAGAGTGACGGTTAGCTAGTCTTTTTTTTAACATTGTGGTATGCCTTAGCACAGTTGTTATTGTAACTGTCACCGACGGCAACACAATGTCATCCCCAAATGATATCCAATTGCTAGTGTGGGACGCTAAGAAAGCGCGACTTAATGCCGCCATTGTACGATGCAGCGCGAGTCTCTACCAGTCGAGGCTAACTGCTAGCTAACAGTTCCCAGGTTGCAACAGGAAGTAGTCAAGACAGTTGTAGCTTTGTTGTTTTTCTTTTAGACTTTACAGAAAAACAATGCTCCTTAAATTGCATTTTGAATTCCGTCAATTGTACAGCCTGCTAATTGTAATGTTAGCGCTTCTGAGTCACTAGTTGTTTGCAAGGTCAACAATAATTGCACAGAACAAGAGTGACCAGACTGTTGGTCAAAAAAACAAATAATTTCTGAATTAGTGTATAATATATGATGATTTTTTTCCCGTTAAAGTGCTGGTCAGACCTCTGGCAATGTTTTCCCTTCCACAAGGGGGCAACATTTGCCTTTTGTCCATGTTAGTGCTCTGTTACTGCTTCAGCTGTTAATGTGCTATATAAACCAATATGTATGTATTGCATTGTATTTTGGACAGCCACCCCCATTTCAAGCTCATATAACTGCAGACCCATATAATTTAGGAATTAACTCTATTTTTCTGATGAAAGAAGAGAGTCTAAGGTTTTTACGCTGCATTGAGTGTTTATGTCATCCTAAAACGTAATATTCTGTGGGTCCTGGAATTTGAGTGATAATGACAAAAACCCTGGCACTGGAGCAGACACATTTTTGCATGTGACTAGCAGCGAATGAGTTAACATGGGAATTAAGCATTTTCTTTCCTGACGTCACGTCATCAGTGGCACGTGACGTCTTGGTTTTTGTGTTCTTTTTAATAAGCAACCACGTGAGGACATTTAAGCCCTTTAACAAGTTGCTGTTCATTAGGAGAGGAAATAGATTAAAAGTCTGCACACC
>NC_142753.1:8233557-8358557 GCF_051943395.1 Hippocampus bargibanti | reverse complement strand
TCGTGATAAAATAAATAGCATGATAACGCGGAAATGAAACGAAACGCATCCAAAAAACGCGTCTTCCCTTTCAGCGCGGTTATGTAACACTCACCCCATCTCATGCGTTCGTTCCTCTCTTTTTGCCCTTCCTGGATATAAAAACAACACAAGCCGCTTTTCCCTTTCCTGTTTGTTTCTCGCTGCAGTCACTTGACTGATATTTCAGCCTCATTTGCATGCGCTTGTGGTTTATTTCTTACCTTCGTGCGGGTTCGCTGGGGAGGCTGGACAGACGATGCGGTTTTCCCAACGTTTTCCCTCCTCCTCCGACGCGGTGTTGTCGGTCCTCCTCTTCTCTCACCCCCCCCTCCTCCTTCCTGACTCATGAGGTTCCAGGAAAAATAAAACGCGGTGGACTACGATGGGAGGGGGGGGGGGCAGAAAATAATTTGATAAAGGGAGCGTGACAAAGCATTTTTTGCTTGGATGCAAAAATATACTGTTCTGTATGCTGCCATTTTTTTTCTATCTCATTGTTGATCATATAAACCACACGGTTGTACGCACTTCAGATCTGGACCATTTATTTGTGTATGTATTTATTTATTAATGTATTTATTTATGGTTTATTTGTTTCTCTATTTTTTGATATTTCAGAATCAGAATCAGAAAACCTTTATTCGTCCCACAATGGGGACATTTGCAGT
This sequence comes from Hippocampus bargibanti, assembly GCF_051943395.1. Taxonomy (NCBI): domain Eukaryota; kingdom Metazoa; phylum Chordata; class Actinopteri; order Syngnathiformes; family Syngnathidae; genus Hippocampus; species Hippocampus bargibanti. The sequence continues at coordinate 8,357,868 of NC_142753.1, read as the reverse complement.
CCACAGCAGCAATTTGAAAGAGGGTGGGGTGGTGAAAGGATAGAAAACAAGATATTCTAAGCATAGTAAAATAAAACTGTATACTATAAATGTACAAAACCGTTTCATAAAAACCTGTACATAGTGCAAGTATCAAGAAAGGCATATTGATATATGTAGCTGTATTGCATCAACCCATATTTACAGTACAATTGTCGAGTGTCCAGTTTATTTATGTATTCATTATTTATTAATTATCTATTTATTGTTTATTTAGTTATATATTTTAAATTTATTTAGTTATTTATTTTTCAATGTATTTATTTAGTTGTTTATTATTTGTTGAGTTATATATATCATGTTAAATTTATTTAGCTATTTATTTATTCATTAATTTGTTTTTTTGTGATCTATTTTTGTACATTTATTTATTTAGTTATATCATTTTTTATTTATTTGGCTATTTATATATTCACTTATCTAGTTATTTATTTATTGTTTGTTATAAGATTTCAAATTTATTTATTGATCTATTTTTTTCATCCATTTATTTGTCAATCTATGTATTTACTGTTTATTTACATTTATTTTTGGTTTATTTAGTGATCCAATTTAAATATTATTTATTTATCTTTATGTGTACTTTTTTGTACTATTGTTTATTTGGTTAGCTATTTTTAAATGTATTCATTATTTATTTGTTGCTCATTTAATTATATCATTTTAAATTCATGTATTTATCTATTTTTACATCAATTTATTTATTGATATATTTATTTATAGTTTATTTATATTTATTTATTGTTGTTATCTTATTTACATTTTATTTCTTTATTGTTTATTTGGTTATCTATTTTCAAATGCATTCATTACTTATTGTCTATCTATCTATCTATCTATCTATCTATCTATCTATCTATCTATCTATCTATCTATCTGCTTACCTACTTATTTATCTATCTAGCGAGTTAGCTAGCTATTTATTTATTTATTGAACATGTGAATCAAACCTCTGAAGATGGAGGACACTGATTTGCTGTGGCGACGACCCCTGAAGAGAAAAGCCGAAAGGAAAATATTTATTAATGGATGAATTAGGTGTTCCAACAATCTATGTTCTTACCTTGCAGTTTCTACACCATCATCTCCATGATTGAAGACACGCAAAATGTTCATCCAGTTACAAAACCTACAACAGATGGTTGACGTTTGATCAAGCAAAAACTAAACTATGGTTTGTTTGGGGATCAGACATGACAGATTTTACTCAATAAAATCCACAATATTAAAAAAAAACTGCTATTTTATTTAAAGTGGGCAACCGCACTTATTCATCAGGCATTCCAAAAATTCTTTGCTTCACCATATTGCTTGTCTACTTAAATAGCCACATGATAAGTTATACAATCACATCAAGAGGCCCATCAAGTTCATCAATGTCCCCAGGAAATGCAGAATCGTACAAAATAAGCACAATGCGAGTCTCGAGTTAAGCCATTTTTGGTCTGATGATTCAAAATTATGCAAACACATTAAGGCTTAAATAAGAACAAAATCCCAGTAGGTTATGTTGTATCCATCCTCTTTCTTGTTTTATAAAATTGAAGGATTCATCAAAAGAAAATAAGTACGTCCATCTGGACTGCTTTATAAATGTTTATTTTTTTTACATACAGTAAAGTCTCGTTATATCGATATTCAAAGGAGTCCGAAAAAATATCGATATAACCGGGACTATCGATATATCCGACCCTGTTTGCATGTAATTTTCTCCGTGCGTGCATAGAAATAGTATCGGTATAACCGGGACTATCGATATATCCGATATCGATATAACGAGACTTTACTGTATATTATCGACTAAATTGCACCATTGCATTATTTATGTTTTCCTTCTAATTTCGCCATCAACACGAAGCTTTCAGGCCAAACAAGGTACCCAAAATGCATTGCGTGTCGCTTTCTTGGTCAGGGGCGTTCCTTCAGTGACGTCACATCAGGCATCGTCATCAACAAGAAAACAAAACAAGACTTCCTGAATATTCAGTCCTAAAACGTAAAATATAGCTATATGCCGTGGAATCTTTGTAAAATACGCTCAGTAGAAGTCATCTGAAGTGATTTTACAAATTATGGAGGCGTCGGTTGTCTTTTAATGCTACACACAATGCAACTGTAATCCATTCGATCATTTTCTTGTTACCGATCTTAGATACAAAAACATGAGCTAAAGTATTTTTATTTATTTTTTGTAAATGAGACATGGGGGGGTTGCATAAGTATGTCTGCGGTATCAAGAGGCAACATCAGAGAGACTTAACAAGTGTTCAATGTCTCTCCTCTCCGCTCAAGTCCCCCTTGACGTATCGTCGCTGGCGGCGGAAAAACTCATCCCCTCTTCTTCCACCCGCTCGCTCGCACGACTCTCTCTCTCTCTCACTCACTCACACACACACGCGCACGCGCACGCACGCACACACACACACACACACACACACACACACACACACACACACACACACACACACACACACACACACACACACACACACACACACACACACACACACACACACACACACACACACACACACACACACACACACACCTGTTTCAAGGGTTTTGTGAGGTCTGGATAACTCCAGATAAGGAGTGAGGACCACCGTTGCTAATAATTTTAAGAACTGGTGTTCGATTTGAACACTAAATGTCACCCCATTTCCCACTTCAATTTCTTTAAAAACAAAGAAATAACAAGTAGACTTGAAACTGAAATAACAGCAGGAGTGAGGTTTCTGAATGGGTACATTCAAAGTCCTCACCCCTGTAGTAAATGTGATTAAAATATCATTTTACTTTTTGTGGTATGAACTTTTTCCTCTCATTAACCACACAGACACACATGCACATAAACACACACAGTGAGTAAAAAGTGTGTATATCCAAGTGAAATGAAAATACGCAGCAAAAGTCATTTTGGGTGAATTTTTGAGGACCTATCTGAAACGTTAACAGACGCATATATAGACCCTCTAGAAGCATTTAGAATGAAGAACTAAAAGGTCCTCACTTGTCAAAAATGTCCTCACTACATCTGGTATAAAATGTTAGTGGTCCTCACAAGACTAGTCATACAAACACACACACTGACTCACGCATTTCCATCCCTTCTTGCTTCTCCTTTAACAACATCCACATTCAAATCTACCAGCTCCAGGCATCTCCATCTCCCTCCTCCTCCTCTCTATCGTACACCAGTAGCCTAAGCCCATAAAAAATACATCAAACACAAGCCAAACGCCCCAGGCTTTCGTCACACGCAAAATCATCACTCTTTCCATCTCACTCTTTTTTTTTTAAAGTTACAAAACAGAGAGCGATATCAGCGGAATTGAGGCCTCTAAATGTTCACACTAACGCTTTATAAGAAAAAAGGAGCCAAACTTACCTTGTGGATGATGCCTATTTTTTTTTTTAATGCTCCCGTAGCCGCCCTGCAGCACCGTGCGTGACCCACTTCCCTCCGCGTCGAACTTCACATCTGTTCCAGTAGAGGTCTCGGGCTGTGACAAGCGGCCGAAGGCGGCCAGCACCCGTGGGCCATACTGTCAGATCGCCAGTGCGGAGAAGAGATGAACATAAAAGAAGCGTGAAAAACAGACCTAGAGAAGCAGAAAGAGAGCCAGAACTGTTAGAAAATGAGCCAAATTAGCCTGGATGTGCTAAAAAATGAGATCCTTACATGGCTTGTTTTGAAGTATAGTGAGACCTCAACTTACAAACACCTTATTTTACAAACTTTTCGTCTTACAAACGTCAAATTTCTGAAAATTAAACCTTATAATAAGGACTATTTTCATCATACACACCCACCACGGCTGGCGGAGTGCCATCAACGACCATCAAAAAGGTAAATAAAACTTTATTTTACAGCAGTTTACTTCTTTAATTACAGTCCTCATGTAATGCGCCTCTTTCCAAACAGCAATTCCCTTTGACCTTCGACCTCCAACGCCATTCCATCAAGCCATCACAAATGTAAATAAAGTGACTTTGATACAATGCAGTGTATTTCTTTCATTACAATACAATAGCACCTTTATTATACATAGAATAAGGTATGTTGTGTATAGTTTTAAGGCTTATTTAGTTGAAAAGTATATTTTATGGAAACCCGGGAACGGATTATTCCCATTTTAATGGTTTCCTATGGGAGTGTTTTTTTTTAGATACACACTTTTCACCTTACACTCTGTCTGCGAACCAATTAAGTTCGTAAATTGAGGTCTCACTGTATAATTACACTTTCATCCCACATGAATAAAGTGAATGTTGCATGGCACATAGAAAAGAAAAAAAAACACCCTTGGGTGCTACTGCGTTTGTTTCTTTTCAATTATTCCACCTTATCCTTAAATTCAAAATAGAAAGCGGATCTGTGAAACGATTCAACATAGACAACATTTCCACAAATGTCTTAAAATAGAAATTTTATTTACATTTGAAATACATTATACAATACAACAATTTATACTTAAAAACAGCCTCTTTGTACACAAGAAAAAAAAATCAATCATAAAATTAGTTGACATCAATTTAACACATTGTGAATTTAAAAATCGAATTTGACTCCTGTTTTAAAAATGCATCAGGCTATTTTTGAATTCAGTGGTCCAAAAAGCTGAAAATACTTCGCTGGGGTCCCTTAATGTGCTCGGTAGATGTATTTTGCCTGCAGATCCTCTTGGCTGCCGGGTTGGTTGTTCCCGTGCTGCCTCTCCTCTTTGTAATCTGTTGAATAAAAAAACGCAAGTCCGTCTCTACATTTGTTGAAAAATCTCCAAAATCGATCATATTGATGGGGCTTGCCTGCTTGTCGAAAATGTGGACTTTGGCGCCGCCTCGTGGCGAAATGTAAATTGCTCGAGTTTTTTTCTAGATTCCTATGTCCAATTTTTCCATTTAGATTTCTTTCATACGACACGAATAAAAATGGTGTCGTGTAAAAGTCACGTGACGCTCCCATTTTGTGAATCGCATTGATTGAACGGCAATCCTAAATATAAACCTTTTCACTTTGTTGAATTTCCACGCGACCACATGTACACTGCGGGTGGTTTAGCTTCATTTTTTTTTAATTATTATTTTTTAATCATTCCAAAACTCGTTTCCAACTTTCTTTTGTCTGCACCAAGTTGTGAAACAAACAAAATAAAAGCACATGACACATCCAAGGGATCATACATCAAGATGGTGAAACAAGAAGGATACGTTCCTCATCAAGTGTTTAATTCTGATGAAAGTGGCCACTCCGTTCAATCAAGCCATTAATGACCGTGATGGTCATTAATGGCTAAAGGTAAATAAAATGATTTTAAATAAAGTACAGTTTATTTCTTTAATTATAATACCATAGCACATTTATTATACATGAAATAAGGTATATTTTGCGTATTTTTAAGGCTTAGAAAATTAGAAAGTAGAAAATTATGTTTTATGGGGACCTGAGAACGGATTATTCTCATTTTAATGGTTTCCTATGGGAAATTAATTTTTAGGATACATACTTTTCGCCTTACACACTCTGGGAACCAATTGAGTTTGTAAGCCAAGGTATCACTGTATTCCTGTGTGTGTGTGTTTGTGTCTTCTACAACGGAATTGACCAATCAGGTGCGGCTTTAACCGAAGGGGGTGAGTCGGCTCCTATAATCGGCTCCCTCCTAAGAGCCAGTTCGTTCGCAAACGACACATCACTACCAAGCGTGCTTATTTGTCTACTCACATGATTCTGAGACGCTTCCCGGTTTGAGTCGTCTTTCTCCGGAGACAATGTCTGAAAGAGGAAGGCACGACTGTTCCTGGGTGCCAGTGGATTTCCTTCGGTTATGGATGCCAATTTCTGAAGGACGGCCTTGGGCTGACTTAACAAGGAGCCTCTTTTCACCTTCACAGATACACACACACACAAACACAGAAAAAAAAAATCTGACATTAAACATAAACGATAATATACAGCGCACCTCAAAACGCATATCATGAAATAGTTCTTATAGATTAAGAAAATGATCGGTCTATTGACTCACCTGTGAGGATTGAAGAAAGGGATTGAGGGTTGACGATGACTTTAGAGGCGGAGGCGCTACAGGAAGCTCTAAAAATCACAATGAAAAAATAAAATAACACGTTTTAAAGTCTGAATTTGGATCTTCAAGACATTAGATTCATGTTTAGGATTCTGCAAACATTAGTACACAGGCTACATTATAGGCTATATTGCACGTTTGCTAGTCAATCAAATTTCCCATAGACAAGGGAGAGGGTAATAATAATACATTGTATTTATAAGCGCCTTTCAAAACTCTCAAGGTCACTTTACAGTCAAGGGATATTTTTTTTTTTGTGGGTAAGCAGCGGCAGCCACACGCGCCAGCGTTCACTCAAACCGGAAGTAACTCGAATAAATAGAAAGCTAGCGATCTAATAGATAGCTCATAGATAGCTAATAGATGGCTAATAGCTAGCCAGCTAGAGAGCTAGCTAGTTGTGTTAAGTTCATTCTGTCTCCTTGTTATCTGTGACAAATCAGCTAGATAGCTAATAGATAGATAGCTAGCCAGCTAGATAGCAATTAGCTAGCTGGATATGCTACAATTCCACAGTCTCAAATAAATAAAAAGAACACTGTATTAACTCATTCACTGCCAGGCATGCAAAAAAAGTATCCACTCTCCAGTGCCAGGGTTTTTGTCACTCAAATTCCAGGACCCAGGGAATATTGAGTTTTAGGACTACATAAACATTCAATGCATCTTAAGAAACCTTAGACTCTCTTCTTTCATCAGGAAAAAAAAGAGTTAATTCCTAAGTTATATGGGTCTGGAGTTATCTGATCTATACAAAAGGAAAATGCTGCCCCGTCGTGGAAGGGAAAAACCATCATCAGAGGTCTGGCGAGCGCTTTATCAGCACCCCTCCGTAAGAAAAACCAAAACTGGAACCTGCTTTCCAATTCGGGAATGGCAGTGAATGAGTTAAAAAAAATGGATACAGATGAGTGCCTTTAAGGGGCGTGTCCTAGAAAGTGACAAAAGTGGGTGTGTGGTTGTATTATTATTTTTATTTGTTCTCATTAAGCCCCCCCAAAAAAGAATACCATTATATTTTCATCTATATACTCTGCTTGTGACTTTGTAATTGAGAATACGAGGCTGGGGAGCAAACGGACCTTTCTTCTGCAGAGTCTTGGCAGTCACCTTCTTGGCCAACTTGAGGAACTGACTATCTTCTTCGCCAATCTCGTCGTCATCCTCTTCCAAATCAGTCGCTTTCTTGGCTTTCTGTTGGGACTGAAGAGATAACAAGCATCACTGCATGGAAATATTCTCAGCAGCAGTATTTAATGAACTCATTCACTACCATTCACGAATTTATTCAGGAATTGAAAAATATGACAGCACCATTCCCGAATTTGTTCGAGTTTGGTTTTTCATGCTTGGGTGCTGGTCAGACCTCTGGCAATGTTTTCCCCTTAAATTTCCCTTTTTTTCCCATGTTAATGTTTTGATCCAGCTCCAGCTATATAAAAAAGAAAAATGTCACCCCCTTTTGGAAAAGAAAAAAAAAAAAAAACATTGCAAGAGGCCATAGCCAGCGCTTTATCGGCAACCAAGCATGAAAACACAAAACCCGAACAAATTCGGGAATGCCGATCTATGTCACATTTTTTCAATTACCAAATTCATGAATGGCAGTGAATGAGTTTAAAAATATATATTTCAGAAGTACAATAACCTTGCAGCGCACATACGCTTATAGCTATCTGGCTAGCTAGCTATATAGCTGGCTATTTATTAGCTATATGGCTATCTAGCTAACTGTCTATCTATTAGCTAGCTAGCTTTCTATCTAGTTTGAGTTACTTCCGGGTTGAGTGAAAGCTGGCGCGTGTGGCTGCCGCTGCTCACCCACAGAAAAATCGATCCTGCGACTGTAAAGTGACCTTGAGAGTTTTGAAAGGCGCTTATAAATGAAATGTATTATTATTATGATTCTATTTCAACCAATATGTATGTATTGCATTGTATTTTGGACAGCCGCCTTCACTTCAAGCTCATATAACTCTAGACCCATATAATTGAGGAATTTACTTTTTTCAGATGAAAGAAGAGTCCAATGTTCATTTTTATGCTGCATTGAATGTTTATGTAGTCCTAAAACTCAATGTTATGTGGGTCCTGGAATTTGAGTGACAATGACAAAAACCCTGGCGCTGGAGCGGACACATTTTCTGCACGTCTGACAGTGAATGAGTTCATCGATTAATTCATCGATCAATACATTTTTTTCGCAGCCTACCTGCTCTCTGAGCCACTGTTCCCTCTCCAGTCTCTCCTTCCTCCTCTGGATCTCAATCTGATCCATGTCGTCGTCATCTTCGTGCTCCTCCTCACCCTCCACTCCGGTTCTGTCTGTGTCGAAGGCATCATCTGCAAGGGATTGACGGTCAGCGATATGAAAAAAAAAAATCAGAAAGAAGCCTTGCAAAATCCCATTCGCTCCCTTTCTGTAACAAACCGAGATTTTTCCAACGGAAGCGGCGAGCTCTTCCTGGGCCGTCAGAATGCAAGTCGCCATCCGCCAGGTAGCGTTCCTGGTATAGCCGCAAGCGTCGCTTGTCATCATCCATAATCTGCTTCCTGTCAGGATACGTCAACTTTAACGCAACGATTTCACTGGACGGTTCCATATTTGAATTTGGGTTTTGTATAACGCACGCAGGAGTCAAAACGGAAAAGATTTTACCCACATGTGAATTTTATTAACTTGGCGATGCAGCTCTTCATCGGAAGGAAGCTCCTCCAGGAGCTCCTCTTCCTCATATTCGCTCCCTCCGTCATCATCTTCATCGCCGCTGCCCTCGTCGCTTCCTGACAGTTCAGCTTCCGAGTCGACGTAGTCGGTCAAGCGCCTTGATTGGATTAGCCAGTAGAGAAATTTACATTTCACAGCAAGAAAGTGATTAAAGTAAAAGTAAAGGAAAGTAAGAAGTAGAAAAAACAAAATACAGGAGCTTCTGTAAAGGCAGCCACTCTTGCGGCGCCATCTTGAAGTCAAAATAACAAAATAACAACTAATATGACAACAAAAAGGCAAACTCATTCAATCTTAAGCACTTTTCTGCACCCTTCTTTGTTGTATGAAGCAGTTCTAGGTGAAAGCGGAGAGGATCAAAGTGTCCTTTTCACCAGTGGATCAGGGACGTCATGGTGAAATGTGCACGTGTGCTACCAGATAAAATGTTGAAAGCAAAACACAAAGCTGTAGCATCCATTGACGAAAAATAGATTGTCTCACATCTCCTGTTTGACGTAAATCTGCTTCAATTCCAAGCCGCGACAATTCCACATATGCATCATTGCTATGCGCTGATGCTCTTTTCTCCTCAATATAATAGAATATAATATATATTGAATATATCTCAAAGGAGAAGAAGATGATTGGTTATATGTGCTACATGTTGAAAAAATTCCCACTGTAAGTAAAGTAGCATTTTTTTTCACAAAGCGCTTGATTTCTCTCCACTTACATTTTCTTCTTTTTCTTCGCAAGATCGGGTGCAAACACTCCATTCAGCTCCTCCTCTTCTATCTCATGATTGTCTTCTTCTTCTTCTTCTTCGTCAGGATCCGTTTCCTCATCCTCATCACCATCGTCGTCTTCGTCTTCCTGGAATGACCAATTCAAATTTGGGTGGAATTTCAAGCAATACCAGTGATTCTTTTGCCCCTTTTTTGGGGGGTGTGGGATAAACGTGCCCTTTTTACATACCACGTCTGAAAGAAGCCGAAATTCGCAGGCCTCTTCATCCACGCCCTCTTCCTCTTTCTCATCCTGAAGTGTTTTCATCCTGCCAAGTGAAAAAAAAAACCTGTTACGATTTTAAATTTCCACACATAAGTCTTATAAAATGATCATCTGCCCACTGTAGTAACTGCTGTCTCTGAAAGGGGTTCATAGTCGACATCGATGAAAAGGTTTCTTTAGCCGTCATCTGTACTTCTTTGAAGGTGTCGGACGTTTGATTACTCATCCAAAAAGCTTCGTCAGCGAACTAACATTTTTGCTGGGAGCTCTGGCCCTAGATACAGGTAAAATCCGACGGGTTCCGTTCCGACCAACCGGTCGTAAGTAAAAATATGGTCGTAAGTTGAAATCCATTCACCAGTTTCGCTTCTCATCCGAAAAGCTTCGTCAGCGAACTAAAATTTTTGCTGGCGACTATGGCCCTATATACAGGTCATTTATAACACAGAGACTCTATTAAACATTTTGAATGGATTTCGACTTACAACCATTTTTGACTTGCAACCACTTTGACTTACAACCAGTTAGTCGGAAGGGAACCCGGTCGTTAGTCGGATGGTACCTGTATATAGGGCCAGAGATACCAGCAAAAATTTTAGTTCGCTGGCGAAGCTTTTCGGATGAGAATTGAAATGTCCGACACCTTTAAAGAAGTACAGATGACGGCCGAAGAAACCTTTTCATCGATGGACCACTCCTGTACGACTGAGAGCTTACACAGATGTCGACAAAATAGGGTAAAATAAATATGCTTGTCTGTGACTGTAAAGTGTCCTTATGAGCTTTGAAACGTGCTTGAAATAAAATGTATTATTATTTTATTTTACTTTATTTTATTTTACGGAATCTACATGAACTAATGATTGTACTCAACTGTCAACATTTTCGTATATAATAGTATTCAATAGAAAATGTTCTTTTGAAAACAACAGATTGATATCGTATACTATCCTGTCGTATAAACCTTGCGTCAGCCATTTCGAATGCATTTCGATTTATCACCGTTTGACTTACGACCATTTTATCGGAACGGAACCCGGTCGTAACTCGGATGTTACCTGTATTTGCTATCTATTAGCTATCTGGCTAGCTAGCGATTTAGCTGGCAATTTATTAGTTATATGGCTATCTAGCTAGTTAGCTATCTATTAGCTAGCTAGCTATCTGTATGAGTTACTTCTGGGTTGGGTGAACGCTGGCGCATGTGGCTGCCGCTGCTTACCCGCAAAAAAACTGATCCTGTGACTGTAAAGTGACCTTGACAGTTTTGAAAGGCGCTTAGAAATGAAATGTATTATTATTATTATTGTTATTATACAAAAATAATAATGATAATACCTGTTTTGTGCTGGTGAACTCATGTTGGAATAACCTAAAAGGTAAAACAAAACAGGAAGTGTTAACAAGTGCTTGGATGCTAATAATATAAGTGGAGGAATAGTTTTGATATAAAAATGAAAATACCTGAGCTGGGAAATTTTCCCGAACAAAGTCCACGAAGTTCATCCATGCCGTTTTCAATGTCTTCATTCTCCTTGTTTTCACCACCCAATGACTTTTCTCCGGCCTGCGTAGTTGGAAAAACGCCCGAGCATAACCCGAGAAGTTCTTCCGTTTGAGTTTCACCGACGGCGGGCTGCTCTTCAACGCTAGGCGCCGTCCCGAAAACACCCGAGCACATTCCTAATAGTTCCCCCATGTTGGCATCCATTGCGTTTTCATCCAGGTTGTCCAAAACTAATTTTCTCTTGTGGGAGTGGACGTCGCCGGGACGCGGACCCACGTTCAGGAAGCCATCTGCATCCAGTAACTGGGAATGGGGATCGTCCTCCAGAGAGAAGCCACCTTGAGAATCTCCGACGCCCAGACCGCCGGGTCTGGAGGCTTCACCGTGGCGCTCAGAGTCCATCGGGGAAGGAGGGGCGTACAAATCTTGGGAGTCTTCAACTGGGAGGCACAGTGAAGGCTCGGAGTGTTTTCCGGAGCTCTGTCAGAAAGTCAGCAGATGGTGAAAAAACATCTCACGTCACAAGCAGGGTAGAAACCAAAAATTGTGATCTTAGAATTGGACGTGAAACATTTTCAAACAGCTTTTTTTTTTTAAATCCCTGGCAAAATATCGCATATGCCGCCTCACCTTGGAAGCTGAGCTGAGGATGCTCGGCCTGAAGAAGCACGGAGACGGCGAACGAAACAGCGAGCTGGAGTTGGAGTTGCAAGGCGCCCTCGCTGTACGTTGATGATTGATCGGTTGATAGGAAGTGATCATGGATCCGGCAAGTTCGAAACTGCTGTTGTGGCTCATGTCTTTCATTAGGGACAGCGAGTCTTCCTCTTCTGGAGACAACGGCATCATTAGTTTCAAGGTTAAAAAAATGTTTCAAATTAAAAAAAAAATGGAATGTAATAAATTTGAAAATCAAATTCAGCTTACCCAATTTACTCGCACTGTATTGTCCTGCTCCAAATCTCCTTACACCATCACTTAAAGGGAAAATAAAATTTGAATGTGACCAGTAGAGATGGAAAAAAATAATAAAATACATAAATAAAATTATAAAGTCATTATCATAGATCATAAATCATTAGTATTATATTTATTATTATTATTATTATTGTTATTATTATATTGTTATTTATTATTTGTATTCATATATATCATATTAGTATCACATTTATTATTATTATTATGTACAGTACATAATATATAATTACATAATAGAGTAAAGTAAAAAATAATAAAAAGTAAAAAAATAATATATATATATATATATATATATATATATATATATATATATATATATATATATATATATATATAATCATTAGTACTATATTTATTATTGTTTTATATCTATATATATATATATACAATATATATACACATACATAAAATGTATTAAATTTATATTATATTTAGTATTATTAAATTGTTATTCTGTTATATATATCATTATTTATTAGTAGTATTACATTTATTATTATTATACAGTATATATAATAACAAAATAACAAAAATAATAATAAATAATAAGTAAAAAAAAAATTTACACACACACAACACACACACACACACACACACACACACACACACACACACACACACAAATACAGTTAAAGTCTCGTTATATCAATATTCTCGGGAGTCGGAAAAAATATCGATATAACCGGACTATCGATATATCCGATCCTGCGGCATGTAAATTTTCTCCTTGCGTTCATCGAAATAGTATCGTAATAAGCAGTACTATCGATATAACGAGACTTTACTGTATCTATATATAAACAATATAATGTTTATCTTTTATTCAGATTACATTTTGTGTTATTAGATTGTTATTTTATTATTATTATTATTATTATTATTATTATTATTATTATTATATATGGAAAGAGTAACAATAACAATAAAATAACAATAAGTATATAAAATATAACACTAATACTCATAAATACTACTACTATTCCTACTACTAATATTAATAATAATACCAACAATAATAATCATCATCATAATAATCCAAATAGTAATAACAACATTAATATTCGCAACTTACCCAGTACGAGAGCAGGAGTTGCCGGGGAACAGTATGAGAGTTCCATCGGTGTTCATCACGTCCTCCGGTGTTACTGACGGGCAATTTAGTGCCAAAGGGGAAAGACTTCGGGTACTCTGCACGGCGCTGCCATCGTCATCGCCTCCCAACAATTCATCTAAACCCTGCGATGCATAAAACCAGAAGTGTGGTCAATTTGCAGAAGGAAAAAAAAACATAATAATAATAATAATAATAATAATAAGGTAAAAAAAAACAAAAAAAAAAAACGCCCACCTCTTCGTCCTCATCTGTCATTTCGGCCTCCTCCTCTTCGTCCCCGCAATCTTCATTATCAAGGCGATTCAACTCGGCTTTACGCACCCGCTCCTCCTGCCTCCGCTGCGCCATGGCGAGCTGCAGTCGCTGTTTCAGGGTCAACAATTTCTCTCCTGTGAAAAAGAAGCCACTATTTGTCAAAAGAACAACGTGTCATTTTGACCATGTCCACATTCGGGTTTCTCTAGCTAGATCATCATCATCTCTAGCTAGATAGCTAGCTAGGTATCTATTAGCTAGCTAGCTTTCTATCTATTTGAGTTACTTCTGGATTGAGTGAAAGCTGGCGCGTGTGGCTGCCACTGCTCACCCACAGAAATAACGATCATGCGAGTGTAAGGTGACCTTGAGAGTTTTGAAAGGGGCTTATAAATGAAATGTATTATTATTATAATTATTATTATTGTTATTGTTATTATTATAAACTGCATGTACACAAAAACAGCAAACTATTGTTTGTGGTGATTCATTTTTCCCTTCACTGGTCCTCTGCAGAGACAAGAGTAGACATCTGCTTCATGTCACAAAGAGGGTACAGAAAGTGCTGAAGAATGAATGACTCTGTGTCTTTGTATTGTCATATTATTTATTTAGTTGTTGTTGTTTTTTTTTTAACTTGATGTTACTTCCGGGTTGAGTGAATACTGGTGCCTGTGGCTGCCGCTGCTCACCCTCAGAAAAATTATCTTGTGACTGTAAAGGTGTCCTTGAGAGTTTTGAAAGGTGCTTACAAATGAAATGTATTATTATTATTATTATTATTATTATTATTATTATTATTATTATTATAAACTGCATGTACACAAAAACAGCAAACTATTGTTTGTGGTGATTCATTTTTCCCTTCACTGGTCCTCTGCAGAGACAAGAGTAGACATCTGCTTCATGTCACAAAGAGGGTACAGAAAGTGCTGAAGAATGAATGACTCTGTGTCTTTGTGTTGTCATATTATTTATTTAGTTGTTGTTGTTGTTTTTTTTAACTTGATGTTACTTCCGGGTTGAGTGAACACTGGTGCCTGTGGCTGCCGCTGCTCACCCTCAGAAAAATTATCTTGTGACTGTAAAGGTGTCCTTGAGAGTATTGAAAGGTGCTTACAAATGAAATGTATTATTATTATTATTATTATAAACTGCATGTACACAAAAACAGCAAACTATTGTTTGTGGTGATTCCTTTTTCCTTCACTGGGCCACTGCAGAGACAAGAGTAGACATCTGCTTCATGTCACAAAGAGGGTACAGAAAGTGCTGAAGAATGAATGACTTTGTCTTTGTGTTGTCATATTACAGATATTTGTTATTTAGTTGTTTTTTTTACTTTATGTTACTTCTGGGTTGAGTGAACGCTAGTGCCTGTGGCTGCCGCTGCTCACCCTCAGAAAAATTATCTTGTGACTGTAAAGTGTCCTTGAGAGTTTTGAAAGGTGCTTATATATGAACTGTATTATTATTATTACCGGGTTTGCTTGGCGCAGGTTCCTCTTGACCGTCTTTAACGGTGACGTTGACCGACTCGGTGCATAACTCCTCCTTGCCAGCCGCCGTGCTGTTTTTACGGATGATGTTGAGCTGTAACGTATGTTCTCCCTTCGGCCTGACCGGAGCGTGGACGTGACGAAGGTAGCGCTTCTTTAGCGCCTCGACACCTGATTGAACAAATATCGATGCGAAATTTGAGTTATCAAAGCTTGCTAACTGTGACATGTTTCGTTTCAAAAAGCATGACCGACCTGGGTTGTGCGGCGCCGGATCCAGGAGGATAAAATCTCCGACATTAGCGCATAATTTAGCAACAGGAGGCGGGTCCAATCCGAGCTCTTTTAGTCGAGCTAATTTGTCCATTTTTGGCAATCGGACAAAAGGCTCTGCGTTGACGGGGTCAGTAAAAAATGGCGGCTGAAAGTCAACTCCAACTGCTGGTTCGGGTTCTCCTTTCGGGATGTTCGACGGCGCTTCGGTTTGTTCCCCTTCTTCGGATATGTGTTTGATTGACGCGTCGGCTGAAAGAGACTCCGAGAGATAAAGCATGGGAGTGAATTCCCGGTCGGCTTTGAAGAGCTCATCGCGGGTTTGGATCGGGTTCTCCTGTTGAGGCGACGACGACGCGGCCGGCTCGGGTAACGGTTTGAGTTGAGGGGAAGTGTCATCGGGAGCGGAAGGAAGGGAGTTTTGATCTGTGGGCGCCTGTTGGGCTTCGGGGTTGGTGGGAGGTGGCGGTGATGTTGGTTTCTCCAACATGACTTGGGAATACTGTCGAGATCTAAAAAATAAATAAATACAGACTATCAAAAAAAAACGTTCATGAGTTAACGGCATAACAAGTTTGCATTTACTTCAACAATGCCATGGCAGGTCCTTCCGGCCTGGCTCTCTTCTTAAAAAACTGGTTGATGGTCTTTGGCTCTGGCATGTGGTACGGCAAGCCAAGCTGTGACTCTACATCAGACAAAGAGAATCAAAAATTGAAGCATCGGGGTAATTGATGACAAATACCGCAGAGCCCCTTGTATCTGAAAAGGGGGTCAAATTCTAAAAAAAATGGGGCCTGATTTAATTACATTGCCTAAGTATACATGGACAAAACGGATTGAAATAAACCAAAATACATTCATTGGAGCATATTTCTAAATTGCAAAAAAAAACATTATTTGACTAAAATGTATTTTTCTAATATACAGTAAAGTCTCGTTATATCGATATTCTCGAGAGTTGGAAAAAATATCGATATAACCGGACTATCGATATATCCGATCCTGCGGCATGTGAATTTTCTCCTTGCGTTCATAGAAATGGTATCATAATAAGCAGTACTATCGATATAACCGATATCGATATAACCAGACTTTACTGTATATACAATTTTAATTCAAGTCAAATCATGTATTCATACATAAAATAAACATTAATACATAAAATAAACAGACGTTTTCAATTTCCTTTAGTGACTACACAATCAATCCCGTTTTACAGACGCTCCACAAGATACGAACAAGATACGTTCCGAAAGGTCGTCCGTAAGGTGAATTTGCTTCAGTGCTATATTTTGTATCGAATGTATGTTTAAGGCCTGTGTAAGTAGCTTGTAATGGTTTGTACTGAAAAATCAACATTTAGTAAAATAGATATGTCCATGTACAACTGGAGAGAATACTACATATGTTATTACAAAAACGTTCTTATGTACCGTTATTCGCAACTTGAATGTTCGCAAGTTGGGGAGTGTTTGTACATTGACACCACATCGTGCAATGCTATCATTTTCAGACAGGGATTTGGCTATTTCCCCCCATAGAAGTACAGATGCTCCCCAACTTACGAACAAGATCCGTGCCAAACGGTCGTTCATAAGGTGAATTTGTTCGTAAGTTGCTTCAGTGCTGTATTTTGTATGCAATGTATGTTTAAGGCTTATATAAGTATGTTTAATGTTTATATAAGTATGTTTAAGGCTTGTATAAGTAACTTGTATTGGTTTGTATGGAAAAATAAACATTTCGTAAAATATATACTGTATAAAAATACGTACATGTACAACTGTAGAAAATACTACATATGTTACTACAAAAACCTTCGTATGTACCGTTGTTCGCAACTCGAATGTTCATAAGTAGGGGAGTATCTGTACTTTGACACCACATAGTACAATACTATCCTTTTCAGACAGGAGTCTGGCCATTTCTCCCCCCATAGAAGTACAGATGCTCCTCAACTTACGAACAAGATACGTTTCAAACGGTCGTAAGGTGAATTTGTGTGTGTGTGTGTGTGTGTGTGTGTGTGTGTGTGTGTGTGTGTGTGTGTGTGTGTGTGTGTGTGTGTGTGTGTGTGTGTGTGTGTGTGTGTGTGTGTGTAAACTGACCTCGGACAAGCCTCTGAGACTCACTGTGGAGCTGCTTCATTGCCTCTTTACTTGCACGTGCGGCTTTTCTCTCCTAATGGGCAGCAAAAGAAATCCCACTCTGAAATTTGTCTTGATTACATTTAGGATTTCAGAGTGATTCGCACGACTTACTACACGCTGGGGCTTTTGCATTTCATCTTTATCGCTAACCTCTTCTTCATCCGGGACAGATTCCTGGATTTATATTTGGAAAAAAAATAACCACGTGAAGGCCAAAATATGAATCGATTGAAATCTTGACCAAAATGTTCAATTCAACATACCCTTTGCTTTTTCATCTTTTGTTTGAAAGCTGCTCGAATGGAATCAAGTGACTCTTCCTCCTCGAGTTCGTCATCTATGCCGGCGTCAAAGAGATCCGTGTCAGCCAACAGGCAGCCGCTGTCATTCGGGGCACTGGGGGGAGGCGTACCCTGCACGAAAAGAAGGTGGTCATTATCAATGTGATGCAACCCGAGATGAGAAGAGCATTAGTGCAGAGCGCCGGATGTGGGGTCGCGGCTTGGAATTGAAGCGGATTTACGTGGGACGGTAGATGTGAGACAAATCTCTTTTCGTCAATGGATGCTACAGCTTGGTGTTCGCTTTCTTAGCGCTTTCTTAACGTAGCCTGTGGCAGACGTACACATTCCAACTTATTAGCGCTTAGCAATGATGCATATGTGGAATTGTCGCGGCTTGGAATTGAAGCGGATTTACATCAAACAGGAGATGTGACACAATCTGTTTTTCGTCAATGGATGCTAAAGCTTCGTGTTTGCTTTCAACATTTTATCTGGTAGCAGACGTGCACATTCCACCATAACGTCCCTGATCCATTGGTGAAAATGAGGCTTTGATTCTCTCCTCTTTCATCTAGAATTGCATCATACAACAGAGGGTGCAGAAAGTGCAGATGATTTTGTGATGTGTCACATTATTTGTTATTTAATTTTTGATTTCAAGATGGCGCCGCAAGAGTGGCTGCCTTTACAGCAGCTCCTGTATTTTGTTTTTGCTGATGTAAAATGTAAACTTCTCCACTGTGAAACAAATAAAGGCTCATCTAATGTAATCTAACATCCAAAGAAATATTTCCTCTCTGTACAGATTGTTAGGGAAGTTCTTTCTTCTTTTTTTTTAAGTGGGATTGCGCAAAATGTTGCTTTTAGGAAACCGAAAGAGTTAAAGAGAGAACTCACTTCTTCCAAATCAGGGAATCTCTCTTTCGTCTTCAATTTTTCAACCATTTTAGTATGCTTCTCCTTTTTGTCTCTTCGCCTTTGGCTCCTCTCCCTTTTTTTGGGATCTTTACTTGTTTTGGCATCCTTCTTCATCTTCTGCCTATGCTCATCCAGTTTTTGCTCGGGCTCGCTGTCTTTGTCATCCACAGGAGGAGAAGAGATTCTTCTCCTGCTCTTTTCAACCTTTTGTTTCTTATCTATTTCTGTCTCCTCTTCACACGTAGGAGACATGAATGCATCTGCCCTAGTAGCCTCCTCCTCCTCCTCCTCACTGTCGCTGTCTCTGATGGCATTATGACGAGGCTTCCGGCGAACTTGAATGTCTTCTTCCTCATCAGAGTCTGTAAATACAACAGGGACAAACAATGCTCACTCATCATTCATGATGAAAGCCTTACAGATCAATGGCCAATAAAGCCAATCTACATAACAGTCTTTTTTGAGACGTTCAGGGTCTTCAATCACAGAATCATTTGACTCATTTACGGCTCGTTAAACCTCTATTGTGCAACTTCACCTGGATGCTCTTCTCTGTTTTTTGTTCTCTCTGGCACAATTTCCTCTGGTGGAGAGCCCATTCCACTATCTGAATCGCTGTCGGTTACCAAGGGGGACACGGACGGAAGACCTTCAGCCTGAGTAGAAATCAATGAAAAAGAAAATAGTATTCACATGTTGCACACTCTTCAAATACACAATGTTAAGTATTGCTTGGTGTCGAACTCATTTTTTTAACATAATGAAGGGAGCAGAATGGAGGTCCAACGTACACCATAAAGCACAATTTAGCGAGTTAAGAAGGATTCTCTCAGCTACAGCTTTAAGATTATTTGAGGACATGAGTGGCGCCTTGTAGCAAGCCAAACAATGAGCACATAGGTTCGCTGGCGATGGCCTCGTATCATGAAGTTGAAAGCTTCAAGTTGAAAACTTATTTTACGCGTCCATTTTGTTTTTGGGTTGGGGAATATTAGTCACATTAGAATTAAATCGCCGTTGCTATCGTTATGTCTCCAACCAACGATACCTCTTTGTTCAACTTAATGTTTATCTTGGGCAATATTTAATATGGCTAACTAAATGAATAGATACATTTATTCAACTAAATTCAATATAAATCCTGCACTATGTAACATTGTTCAACCAAGACGACGAAGGGAGAGGCCGATGCCATCTACAAGTAGCTAGCTGCGAAAAAAATCGCCTAACTCGCTAACTAGCTGAAGCTAACAATAGCAAAGAAATGTTGATCGCACAAAGGGAATGATTACATTTTAGCTTGTGACACACGAGGGGAACATGTTTTCTGGTGAAACGTATATTCTCACCTGTTGTTGAGAAAGGACCAGGCTCATCTCGTTGCACGCTTACTAAGAGACGCTTGTCACAAAGAAACCAACGGCGAGAAATCAAAAGTCTCGTCTGATCGTGGCAGCGTCAAAAAGCATCCAAAAAAGTTCATGCCTGAAGGACGGCGGATGATTCAAACATTTGTGTTCAAGGAAAACGCCTTTAGCTCGGTTACCAATCGTCCTCCCGCCTGTTCTCGCAACACAATTTTTTATCTTTCGCGCGCCGTGACAGCTGGACCAAAGTTTTCCTCAGAGAGGTGTCAATCGGTGTCGTTTTGATTTTCAATTGGTTGTTAGGACACATATGTCCCGCCTACAACCGGATTCGTGCGTGATTTTGTCTCGAGACATTTTCGGTAGTTGGAATCAAGGCGTTTGGAAAGTCATTATTCATCTGGTACGAGCAGCAAGAATTACATCGTGTAATAGACCGGGTACGGTCACACATCGGTTTACGAACGTGTCGGCTCTAGATCAATTCGGTTTTCGAACAAAAAATGTGGCTTTTAAACGCATCCCTTTACACCCAAAATTGGTTTTCAAACAAACTGAGTGCACATTGAATGCACCACGGGACTCCCCGTCCTTCCATACGTCACTTCCTAGTGTCTCGTCTCATTGTTACCAATGCATTATCCTCGTGTAGTGTTCCATTGTGCAGACGTATTTGGATTGTTAAATCACGATAAAAACAAGACATTTATTCTAATGGGAAATATTTCGATTTTTGAGCAAAAAAAATCGGGGTTTTGATGCCTCGGTTAACAACCGAAAACCTGTAAAATGCATAAGAATTGCACCCATATCTTAAAATAATATTAATTTGTTATTATTATTTATTAAACGACTATAGTTAATGTAGATTTTTTAATTTAATTTTTGATGACCACCTGATTGTACTGGCGCATGCGCACATTACGACTGAGGGCTTCCCACTCGCGCATGCGCAATAACAAATCCCCAACGCCAGAAGCGGCAGTATCCGTAGTTGGGGTCAGCCAGCCCAGTCAACAGCAGTCGTCGCTGTATTTTATTCCATTTTTCCTCTTAAATTAGCCACTTTAAGCTTCGCGATACCGCCCCCAATTTCAGCGTCGGCACGGAGCCGCCAGGCCGGGACAGAGTCGGAGAGAGAGGCCTCGGCAATGGAAGCGCTCGGACCCGGTAAGAAAATGAGACAAATGAGAGGCGGGCGTTACGCGGAGTGATCCGCGCATGCGACTCGTGGGTTCAGGTGTGCGGCTTCACTGGGGGCCGCGGCTTCACTGAGGCCTCGAAGCACTGACGAGGAAAATAAACACAGACCCACCTCGCGTGACATTGTCGACGTGGAGTGAAATACTATGTTCGAACGTCGAATGCGTGTGTATTGTGTTCGTTCTGTGGCCCCCGTGTGCTTTTATTTATGTGAGACACGCACGCTCGTCGTGTCGGAGCTGGTATTGTGTGAGTGGGGATTTAACTCAGACCTCGTTCCTTCCTTCCGCGCGGTAGTGTGTTCGTGTTGATGTTTACACTTTTCTTCATTTCGATTAAAACCCCCAATGTTTTGAGACAATGACAAAAATCCGTCTAGGCGACGTTCAGTCAACCGTGCCACATATTTTTTTCCCACCCTTACGCTCGTGTCGTTTTATTTTTGTGCGAGACGCCATCAGTGCATCGTGCTTGCTTTCCGGGGCTGGTTTCGTTCGAGATCCGAGATAAAAAAGGGACGATTTGCCCATAAAACGTAATAATTCGCCAGCGATTCAACAAGAGATTTTAGTGGCTGTGTTATTGCGACGAGCTCCTCCGTCTGGCCAGCTGCCATGCGCATGTGAGGACACAGCAGGCACTGGATGGATGGCGCTTTTAACCATCACAAGGCTGCAGGCATGCTCCATGTTACTCATCTGCTAGATGATAACAAAGCCACTTCCCGGCTGTGCAGTTATTCCAAGGAAGCGTGTACCTTAGCATTCGGCGATAACAATTGCTTAGCTGCAAATGCTCCCCCCCCCCCCCCCCCGTCCTATTTTTTTCGTAACATAAACAAACGCATGCTTCCTCTTGCTTTGTTGAAAGCAGATCAACGTTTTATAAAATGTATTAGCACGCAAAGAGAAGCATGACTTTAATGCATAGGGGTGCTATTTTTTGGGAGTGGTTGAAATTGTTAATGCATTGACAGATCCCGCTTTTGTGGAATGTTCAAAGGAATGTGGAGGGAAAAAAATAAATTGGACAAAAAAACACAGGTGTGTATATTCACACGCACCATGGAATCTTTATCGTGTTTTTTTTACTTCAACGATATTCTTTTTTTGGCTCACCCATCAAAATCTTCTGCATGCAGTAAATACAATATTTCAACATTTTGTCATTGTCACTTGGATCATGTCTTTAAGGGCTACGGGGGTCTCATGTAACTGCCAAATCTTTAATCCAGGTGTTTGCAGGTATGGTATCGGCGCCCTGGCTGCTTGGATCGCTTCAGTTTCTGAGTCATCACTTGGTCCGCTTCAGTCTCTGATCACGCTGTAGTTACCAGGGACACATACATATGAACATTTAGGGGTGGTTTAGCTTCTCTACTGCTAAACAGAGCTGTTAGGTGCAGGTATGCGGCATGCAAGTTTAAAAAAATGACTCATATCGCATAGGTTACCAAAATAACTGTATTTAGTGACCGTAAAATGCATGCCTTTCAGTCATCATCATTTTTTGAACCCATTAGTGGACTCCCAAATATCGGCGTGTTTACATGGCTCGCATCATTCCGCCTACGCTCCCCATGACGGAGACAAGCCAGATTCAGAGCAAAACTGTGCCACTTAGCGGTAGAGTAGTTTTTTCCCCTCTCAGGTGGTCTTTGGATGTTTGGTGGCCATTTAAATGCAAGCTGGGTGATGCACACTTGACTGCGTTATCAGCAGAAAAATTGCCAAATTGACCGTGTTTAGGAAAATGTTTTTCACTTTCATTGTAAATAAGGAATCGCTGATGTTGAGTGCTGAAAAAAATGATGGTGTGTAGACGGGTTATTTGGGTCCTATTTTGTGATGAGCTTTAGTTGGAGTTTTCTGAGTCGCAACTATAGATTCAAGCTCTTATTCTCATTATGTTTAAAGTACAGACACTCCCCAACATACGAACATTCGAGTTACGAATAAAGGTAGATACGAACATTTTTGCGGGTATGCCGAAAAATGTTCGAAAAAAAAGTCAGATTTTGTATTGCACACCTTTTTCCGGCCAAGCTCGCTTGCGATTGGCTGCATAGAGTATGTGGGCGGGGAGGAAATCCCTCTTCGCAGTTGACGCTCCAGGAGGATACGATGGATAACAAAATGTAATGGCTGTTGGCACGTCATTCAGTAATGACGTGCCAGCAGCTTCAGTAGTGGCTTACTTGAGGACCCACGGATTTATGTCGTTGTACTACAGGAGGTGTGAATTTATTTTACGACTATTAGAGCGTCTGTGTTTTATACTCCCCCGTTCAGTGTTTGACTTAAACATGCATTCCATACAAAATACAGCGCTGAAGCAACTTGCGAACAAATTCACCTTACGAACGACAGTTCGGAACATATCTCGCTCATAAAGTGGGAGTGTCTGTAGATGAAGATGTCTAATACCGGGGTATTAAAACCCCCTACAGAATTAGGAATACGTGGAGGTGCGCGGCAAATTTGCAGTCACTCGCCTAGCTAACTTCAACCCGCGTCTTACAACAAGACAATCAAAGCTCGATCAAGGCTGACGTCAGGAAAGAAAGCGCGCGTTGTCAAGAAGGGTGAGTCACGCGCAGACAGTCATACAAAGCTAACAATAGCAAGGCAGCAATCAAACCACTGCGACTATGCCAGAGGAGTGGATAGCTCTAGAGGAGGGTGTCATTTTGGGGTGCGGGGGGACACTCTTGATCAGGCCATACAGGCGACTGTGTTTCGGGGAGGCAATGGGGTCCTGATTGTCTGTGCTCTCACGCCTCACTTGTTAACTGGAGCGTGCGGCTCCGTGGGGTTCAGCGGGACCCCCACATTAGGCTGCCAGTTGACAAAAGCATTAAGTACCCCCACCCCACCCCTTCCTCAGAAACACCAAAAGTGATGACACTGAATGTCTACGTGGTCATGCATGTCCAATGAATTCAAAATGAAGATCAACATCGTGTTACGACAGAGCGACGACAATGCGCTGGATGGTAATCGGTGTTGATGTGAGCGTAGATGACTCGGTATGTGGAGGAGGGAGCTGTGATTTAGCACACAATTGTTTTTTTTTTCTCCACATCAGTGATGTGCTGAATTTCACAAAATAAATCATACTAATTTGTACTAGGAGTGTGAAAAAAAATCAGAGCCTTGTACAAAATTTAACGGTAATCCCATACTCACCGCACCACGCCTCCATATGGCGTTACTGCTGTCTGTCTGAGAGAAGCCTTAGCTTTGTCTCAGTGTTTGAGGTGGGTGCTCCCCTCGTATGTCTGGGTGGATCTGGGGATGGGCTGACTGATAATTGGAGGTCATTGTTTTCGCCGCCCCCACGCCCTCTTTGACCCAGGGAACACGGACGGGCGACCCGGATGAAACGATAAACAGGCCTGGCATTGAAACAATTGTTTGGCATCTTGATTCAAAATGGAATTACTTTTTACAGACGCTCCACACCTTACGAATGAGATACGTTCTGAGCGGTCGTTCGTAAGGTGGATTTGTTTGTAAGTTGCTTCAGTGCCATATTTTGTATGGAATGTATGTTGAAGTTAAACACTGAACGGGAAAGTATAAAACACAGACACTCTAACAGTTGTAAAGTAAATTCACACCGATTGTAGTATAACGACATATATCCTTGGGTCTTCAGTAACCCATTACCGAAGCTGCTGGCATGTAATTACTGGATTACGTGCCAGCAGCCATTAGTCTTTGTTATGCATCACGTCCTCCTGGAGCGTCAACTGGGTAGAGGGATTTCCTCCACGGCCACATACTCTATGCGCCCAATCGTAAACGGGGTCTGAACTCGTCAACAACACTTCAGCATAGCTTGGCGCTGATTGGTCAGCCTTGGTGTCCGCCATGTAAACATCCAGCCCTTGAAACCTCTAATATGTCTGTGCGTGCGTTTGCGTGAAGCAAATTCACAGCCAATCGCAAGCGAGCTCGGACGAAAAAAGGCGCACAATACAATATCTGACTTACAGCATCTCCTTCCGAACATTTTTCGACATACACACGCTCCCCAACTTGTGAACGAGATACGCTCCAAACGGTCATTCATAATGTGAATTTGTTCGTAAGTTGCTTCAGTGCTATATTTTGTATGTTTAAGGCTCATATAAGTATGTTTTATGGCTTGTATAAGTGACCTGTATTGGTTTGTACTGAAAAATAAACTATTAATAAAATATATGCCTTATAAAAATATGTGCATGTACGACTGAAGAGAATACTACATATGTTACTACAAAAATGGTCGTATGTACTGTTCTTCGTAACTTGAATGTTCATAGGTTGAAGAGCATCTGTATTTACTTTCTTTTTTTTAACCCTCCCCCAAGAATATGCAGTCCAATCGTTTTTATGTCCCAGCCAGTGTGCATCAATGTGGTTTCCCTTCTTGATTGTTTGTTCCTTCCTGTCTCCAGGCCCACCTGCCCCGCCGACCTCTCTGTTCCAGCCTCCGCGGCGTCCCGGCCTCGGCACGGTGGGGAAACCCATCCGTCTCCTGGCCAACCACTTCCAAGTGCAGATTCCCAAGATTGATGTCTATCACTATGATATCGACATCAAGCCTGAGAAGCGGCCGCGGAGGGTCAACAGGTAGTTTTGTATATATTTGCACACCCCGCCCGGGGGATATCAATAGCGTTATGATTTTTATACCTATATCTATTTTTTATTTTTATTTTTTGCCTTCCAGAGAGGTGGTGGACACGATGGTGCGGCACTTCAAAATGCAAATATTTGGAGACCGACAGCCCGGCTATGACGGGAAGAGGAATATGTACACGGCGCATCCACTGCCAATCGGAAGAGACAGGGTTAGCGTCTCACACCAGATTAATTGGATTGGATGTATCTTTACTCGTCTCACACTGGAGACATTTCCCCCGGTCAAGGATGACGCCTCATACTGATGTCCAAGACGTTTATTAGGGAACACGGTGAAAACTAAAAGACGTTTAAAACAACAATCGACATTACTACAATATGTTCGACAAGACATAGAGCAAATTAATAACGTATTGTTTCCACTTTGTAAACCGAAAGTAGACAAACTTTAATGACGTAAACTTTTTATTGTTCTTTTTCTATGGTGATTTCTCTCGCAATTTCTCTGTTTCTGTTTCTCTGCTTACTTTTGGCACTTTGAAATACATGACACGGAACCGGAAGTGACAAAATATTATAAATACAGTATTGAGGAGGATTTTAAGAAAAACACAGCGATGAAGATTCACATTAAACACCTTGACTAAACAACGAGACCAATTAAATGATATTTTTGTTGTCGTGGCAACCAATGAGTCAATATTGGCGCCAGTTACACTCAGAATGATTCAAACGCTGTCCAACCCGCACAATGAAGGCACTGCTCCATCGTTCTTAATACTTATCTGCCCATTTTGTCCTAAATTTCTTATCTTGCGATTGTCACCCACCCCCTTGCTGCGTGCATTAAAATGTGTCCGTTGCCGTTAGGTGGATCTGGAGGTGACCCTACCGGGTGAAGGAAAAGACCAAACATTCAAGGTGTCCCTGCAGTGGGTGTCCGTGGTCAGTCTTCAGATGCTCCTTGAAGCCTTATCCGGTCACCTGAACGAAGTCCCGGAGGATTCTGTTCAGGCTCTGGATGTCATCACGCGGCATCTCCCTTCCATGAGGTCTTCATTTATTTTGTTTGTTACAACAACTGATGCAATTTGTGGCTTTTATATCAATAGAGATTTTTTTTAATGTGTTTTTTTTTTGTCTGCAATTCTCTTATTTTTGGTGTCCCTCACCACAGATACACTCCGGTGGGGCGATCGTTTTTTTCTCCACCCGAAGGCTACTATCATCCTTTGGGCGGAGGCAGAGAAGTTTGGTTTGGTTTCCATCAGTCCGTCCGTCCCGCTATGTGGAACATGATGCTCAACATCGATGGTAAGCCCCGTGATGCAACTCTGTTCGCTGACTTCAGGTGTCAAAATAAAATTGCTGTGGAAAACGGGGAATCTATTTTATGTCTCATCAGACCTATTACTCATTTTTTCCTTGCGAAACATGGTTTCGATTTTTTTCCTACAAATGCAGTGAAATTAACTCATTCCCTGCCAGATGTGCAAAAATGTGTCCACTCCAGTGCCAGGGTTTTTTGTCATTGTCACTCAAATTCCAGGACCCATAGTATATTGAGTTTTAGGATGACATAAACATTTAATACAGCGTTCGAAACCTTAGTCTCTCTTCTTTCATCATAATAAACAGTTAATTCCTAAGTTATATGGGTCTGGAATTATCTGAGCTTGAAATGGGGGCGGCAGTACAAAATACAATACAATACACATTGATTTATATAGCTAAAGTTGTAACGAAGCGCGAACATGGACAAAAGGCAAATGATGCCCCCTCGTGGAAGGGAAAAAAAATATTACCCGAGGTCTGACCAGTGCATTCGTGAATGGCAGTGAATGACTAAAATTAAAAGTTCTAAGTGTAGCGTGACCGTGATGCAAAGTCTGATGCACTATTTGGACCAAAATATTGTTTTGGAAATGGAACCTTCGGCCTGACTGCTATCTGTTTTGAAGCCTCGTAAAAAAAAAAGCATCTGTACATAATAAACATCACGCTTTTCCTCTTTTTTTTTATCCTGTTCCACTCAATCTCATCCTCACCCCGCGACAATTTCATGCAGGAAATTGTTCTGCTCGTAGTTCCTAATGAATGGCTCCTCTCGACTCTTGATGTGGCCTCTCTCTTTTCCTCCCAGTGTCGGCCACTGCTTTCTACCGTGCTCAGCCCGTGATTGAGTTTATGTGCGAAGTTTTGGATATACAGAACATCAACGAACAGACCAAACCCCTAACGGATTCGCAACGTGTCAAATTTACCAAGGAAATAAGAGGTGCGTGTTGGTTTTCACATTTGCAAGATGCACTGGTAACATTACATCAGTGCCGGTCCGCATTTGTTTGTATTTCCAACTCGTTCACTCGAAAGTTTGCACAAAATGAATCGTGCTCCTTTTGCATTGCCGTGATGCTTATTTTATTTATTTACTTTTTTAAACAGGCTTAAAAGTGGAGGTCACACACTGCGGTCAGATGAAGAGGAAATATCGCGTGTGCAATGTTACACGCCGGCCAGCCAGCCACCAAACGTAATTTACCCCCAGATATCGTCACCGCAAACTTCCAATCTAATCTGCAGCAGTTTGTTTTGGAGAATTTACACAAAGATAAATTGAACTCACTGTGTTGTTTCTTTGCCGTTGATCTGAAGGTTCCCCTTACAGCTTGAGAATGGCCAGGCAATGGAGTGCACCGTCGCTCAGTATTTCAAGCAGAAGTACAATCTGCAGCTCAAATATCCACATTTACCCTGTCTGCAAGTCGGGCAGGAACAGAAGCACACTTATCTGCCATTAGAGGTGAGGAAGAAATTATTTTTACACTTTCATTCACTCAATGTGCAAAAATGTGTTCACTCCAGTGCCAGGGTTTTTGTCATTTTCACTGAAATTGCAGAACCCACAGAATTTTGAATTTTGGGACTACATAAACATTCAATACAGCGTTATATACCTTAGACTCGCTTGTTTCATCAGAAAAAAAAGGTAATTCCTAATTTATGTCGGTCTGGAGTTATAGGAGCTTGAAATGGGGGCGGCAGTACAAAATACAATACATATTGATTTATATAGCTGAAGCTGTAACAAAGCGCGAACATTGACAAAAGGCAAATGTTGCCCCCTCGTGGAAGGGAAAAAACAGAGGTCTGACCGGTGCTTTATCGGCACCCCCGTGCGGAAAAAAAACAAAACCCAAACAAATTTGGGAATGGCGCTCGACGGCACACCTTTCAATTCCTGAATACATTTGGGAATGGCAGCGAATGAGTTAACACGTCATAAAAAAAGTACAAGTTCTTCACCTTTTTTTACATTGTAGGTCTGTAACATAGTAGCTGGACAACGCTGTATAAAAAAACTAACCGACAACCAGACATCCACCATGATCAAAGCGACCGCTCGCTCCGCCCCTGACCGACAAGAAGAGATCAGCAGACTGGTGAGTGATAATTCTTTCTTAATTAATTTTGACTAATTTTTCTTTTGGGAAAGACCAGTTTGTATTTTTTGTCATCCTACATTCCCACCCCACATTTCCTTTGCCTTTTTTTCTCCTTGTCTTCTTTTCAGGTCAAAAGCAACAGCATGGTCGGGGGCCCAGACCCGTACCTGAAGGAATTTGGCATTGTGGTGCACAATGACATGACCGAGGTGACAGGACGAGTACTCCCAGCGCCCATGCTACAATATGGGGGCCGGCTGAGTACAGACACAGGAAGGGACTGCGGCAGGGTGAGTATCGGGACGGGGTTTCACTTTGGGGATATAAGCTAAATGATGAATGAAGTGAATTGGCGTGACGTCAAAACGAATATTTGGACGATGGGCTTTTCTTTCCCGCTTTGCAGGACAAGTAAACATATTGATGCTCACTTTATTCGTTCTGAATCAAAATAAAGACATACGATTCTTTCAAGGGCCTAACATCACTTGAAAAAAAAAATCCTATATGCCCCACCTTAAAAATGTTCTCAGCCGCTATTGTGGCTTCTGTCTTATACAACCTTAAAATGCAATGCACCTACATTTACAAACCACTTTAAAATGTGCCATTTCTTGATGTGCCTTATAGCAACAAAATATAGAACAGGACACCAAACTCGGGCTCCCAGGGGTCTTTGAATTATTTGAGTACTTCAAATAAGTTCAAAAGAATATTGAATTACACTGATATTGTTTTGTATGTCGTCTGTTGCCAGAGTTTAGCATTAGCAGCGCTCAAGTAAATGTGTAAAATATCATTGCAGCAATTAAATGAAGCTGCCCTGCAAAACCTGGAACTAGCCCTGCGTGTGTGCAATCCACACATCTATATAAACATACTTATATAAGCCTTAAACATACATTGCATACAAAATATAGCACTGAAGCAACTTACGTACAAATTCACCTTCCGAACGACCGTTCAGAATGTGTCTCGTCCGGAAGGTGAATTTGTTCGTATGTTGCGTCAGTGCTATATTTTATATGGAATATACATGTTAAAGGCTTATACAAGTATGTTTAAGGTTTATATATATAAGTATGATTAAGGCTTGTACACGTAACCTGTATTGGTTTGTACTGAAAAATAAACATTTAATAAAATATATGCTCTATAAAGATATGTACATGTAGAACTGGAGAGAATACTACATATGTTACTACAAAAATGTTCATATGTACCATTGTTCGTAACTCAAATGTTCGTAAGTAGGGGAGCGTCTGTACATTAATTGTCAGGTGTGGCCAAATGAAACCACTGAGAAATTACTGAGATAATGTTCGGTTTTTGT
Source organism: Hippocampus bargibanti (assembly GCF_051943395.1). NCBI lineage: Eukaryota > Metazoa > Chordata > Actinopteri > Syngnathiformes > Syngnathidae > Hippocampus > Hippocampus bargibanti. The sequence continues at coordinate 8,327,061 of NC_142753.1, read as the reverse complement.
GCATTTAAAGCACGGTAATGCATCAAAATGGATGAATAAATAAAAAAATAACAACAGTCAATCTATTGAATGATATTTGCTGCTCTCTGTGACGCGCTGTTGACTTTCACTGCCATTTCCGGCGTTTATTATTATTATTATTATTATTATTTTTAGGCTAGAAAAAAAATCTGTGATGCATCAAGGGCCGTGATCATCGAACCACGAACTAGCAAGGGATTATTGTACAACCTTAGTGAGGATATCCTGTGCGCAAGTCATACCGCAATGAATTTGATTGGACGCACCCGGTTGTCAACCTTGTGTATCGGTTCATCCAACCGGGGGGTTGACTAAGAGGATAGGGACTCTCTCCGCAGAATAAAACGGTGGCCACGCCCAATCAGGGCGTGTGGGATATGAGGGGCAAGCAGTTCTACGCCGGCATCGAAATCAAGGTCTGGGCTGTGGCCTGCTTCGCGCCGCAGAAACAGTGCAGAGAGGATCTGCTCAAGTGAGTACCAATCGGAAACCTCGTTTGAAGGACACGTTGATCGTAGATGAACCCGACTTTTTTTGTCTTCGTAGGAGCTTCACTGACCAATTGCGTAAGATCTCAAAAGATGCAGGGATGCCCATTCAGGGCCAGCCGTGTTTCTGTAAATACGCGCAAGGAGCGGACAGTGTGGAGCCCATGTTCAAGCACCTCAAAATGTCCTACGTCGGTCTGCAACTCATTGTCGTCATCCTGCCCGGCAAAACGCCCGTCTATGGTAAACACGCCATCTTAAAAAAAAATATCTTCCAGTCATTTTGCTTTGCTGATTATTTTAGTCACCTGTTGGTTCTCCTCCGCAGCCGAGGTGAAGCGGGTGGGAGACACACTCCTCGGAATGGCCACCCAGTGTGTTCAGGTGAAGAATGTGGTGAAGACGTCGCCGCAAACTCTCTCTAATCTCTGCCTAAAGATCAACGCCAAGCTGGGAGGCATTAACAACGTCCTCGTGCCGCACCAGAGGTACGAAAAGTCTTTCTTCGTTTTATTCTCCTGCTTTTGTTTCATGCAAAGATGTGAAAAATTCTTTGCTAAGTCATATTTATTCTTTTTGTGTGTGACTTTTTCAGACCATCCGTGTTCCAGCAGCCAGTCATCTTCCTCGGTGCGGATGTCACTCACCCTCCAGCAGGCGACGGGAAGAAACCGTCAATTGCGGCGGTGGTGGGCAGCATGGATGGCCACCCTAGCCGTTACTGCGCCACAGTCAGAGTCCAGACGTCCCGTCAAGACATGTCCCAGGTTTGTAAGCTCTTTTTATTTATATTTATGTATTTTTTTTACTCATTCACTGCCATAATAATAATCATAATACATTTCATTTAGAAGCGCCTTTCAAAACTTTCAAGGATACTCACATAAAAATAAAATATAAGGTCGTAAGTACAGGTGGTCGTAAGTCGAGCTGGTCGTAAGTCGGATGTTACCTGTATTTAAAACCACTTTTGGAATCATTGATTGTCACAGGAAAGCCCGAGTTAACCTTTTTGGGGAAGTCGTACTTGAAATTTAACATTGCCTAATTCTGTAACCTGCCTCCGTCAATCTCAAGGTGCTTGATAATAATATTATTGATGATAAATAATATTTATAAGCCCCTTTCAAAAGTCTCAAGGACACTTTATAGTCACAGGATATTTTTTCTGCAGGTGAGCAGCGACAGCCACCCGGTAGTAACATAATGATCATAATTTGGCCCCATTCCTAAATTTTATTTGGGAATTGAAAAGCATGACGTGAAGTGCCATTCCCGAAGTTGTTCAGGTTTTGTTTTTTTCTTCTGGGGTTGCTGATAAAGCGCTGGTCAGACCTGTGGCAATGTTTTTCCATTCCACATCCCTTTTTTCCATGTTAGCGCTTTGTTACAGCTTCAGCTGTTGTTAAAGCGCTGTATAAACCAATATTTGTGTATTGCATTGTATTTTTGATAGCCGCCCTCATTTCAAGCACGGATAACTCCTCACCCATATAACTTAAGAATTAACTTTTTTTCTGATCAAAGAAGAGAGTCTGTTTCTAACGGTGTATTGAATGTTTATGACATCCTAAAACTCAATATTCTGTGGGTCCTGAAATTTGAGTGACAATGACAAAAACCCTGGCACTGGATTGGACACATGTTTGCACATTGTCTGGCAGTGAATGAGTTAATACCCCAAAAGAAATGTGACACTTTCTGGTCTCTTCAGGAGCAGCTCTTCAGTCAGGAGGTCATCCAAGATTTGACCAACATGGTGCGGGAACTCCTGATCCAGTTTTATAAGTCCACACGCTTCAAGCCCACCCGTATCATCTACTATCGGGGTGGTGTGTCCGAAGGCCAGATGAAACAGGTTCGGCTTTGACACGCATCTTCAATCTCTCCATTTTAAATCGATTTGAGAATGCTTTTGCAAATATGCTTTCTTTTGGACTGTTTTTAGAGCACTGATGTGAATAACAAACCGGTTTATTCATCATTTACATACATCACACGTTGATAGATTTTTGGAAATTTGATGGATGGCTACAAATTTGGCTTTTTTAGAATGACAAGTATATACAGTAAAGTCTCGTTATATCGATATCGGATATATGATAATCCCGGTTATATCGATACTATTTCTATGCACGCATGGAGAAAATTACATGCAAACAGGGTCGGATATATCGATAGTCCCGGTTATGACTTTACTGTATTAAAAAAAGGGAGAGACACTCTCAGATTATTATGGAACCTATTGTAATTTCTCATGATTTAATACATATTCATATAGAAAAACTGTATATCGCAAAGAAAGCTGATTTTTATTTTTAAAGAATGACCTTTCACACCATTTTTTTGTAACTTGCATCTTTATTATTTTTACATATAAGACCATTTGAAATTAAACATTTGAATACACAATGGATTGTGGCCAATTTGTAGAAACATCCTTTTGTAACTGTGCAAATTATTCTACAAGGAAAACAACCAATCAACCCATCAACAAAAATAAAAACAAAACAATACATTTTTTTTAATGTATTCAGGTAGCATGGCCGGAGTTGATAGCCATCAGGAAGGCGTGCATCAGTCTGGAGGAGGATTACCGGCCCGGCATTACCTACATTGTGGTCCAGAAACGCCACCACACGCGTCTTTTCTGCTCTGATAAAGCTGAGAGGGTCTGAATTTATAATTTTTTTTTCATGTCAGACATTCCATTTTTTATGATGTCAAATTAAATTCTTAGCATTTATGTTCTTTCCGTGTGTTACTTTTTAGGTTGGGAAGAGCGGCAACGTGCCTGCTGGTACCACAGTGGACAGCACCATTACACATCCGTCGGAGTTTGATTTCTATTTGTGCAGCCATGCCGGAATTCAGGTGAGGCAAAAGTCGACTTTGCATCCACTCCGAAAATCGGCAAAATCGGAATTAATAGCGCAATTCCGTGATGACTTCATGCCATACAGTTTTATTTTCGGTCATGGATGACAACGCGATGTCAAGGTACCACTGTCAAATCCGTTTACTGCATCAGGGCACCAGCCGTCCGTCCCACTACCACGTCCTGTGGGATGACAACTGTTTCACGGCCGATGAACTCCAGCTCCTCACCTACCAGCTCTGCCACACGTACGTGCGCTGCACGCGCTCCGTCTCCATCCCGGCGCCCGCCTACTACGCCAGGCTGGTGGCTTTCCGTGCCCGATACCATTTAGTGGATAAAGACCATGACAGGTGAGCTTGCGTTGGAAATGTGTTTGTTTGTGTCGGCAGAATATCATGCCTGCCAACTACTCCGGTTTTGCCGTAACGATTTTATTAATAAAAATTACTGTATCCAATAAAAACAATAAGTCAAAAATCGTCAAAATACGAGATCGCTAAGGATCATATGTAAATTTAGAGCTGGAATGTGTATTTTAAGGCTTATTTAGTAGAAAACTGTTTTATGGGAACGGATTATTCTCATTTTAATGGTTTCTTATGGGAAATAAATGTTCGTCAGATGAACTTTTTGCCTTACACACACTTTCTGGGAACCAATTAAGTTCGTGAGCTGAGGTATTACTGTACTAATAATGTCTTACAATTCATTGTACTTTTCAAACAAGATTCTTAAACGTTTGATTGATTGTAAAATATTTCTGTTTTCTTAAAATAGTAGCACATGTGATATTTTCATGATTGACAAGTTGAAATATGGGTATTTTTTCACAAGTATTTCCTTGATGTTGATCAACATTTTGGATGGTGTTTTCAGGCTCATTTAAAAAATCCTTTGACCCCCACGACCAGGACTTTATCCTGGACCAACCGGGTCCTGCGGCCCCTGGACCCTGACATATTACTAAGCTTTTCTTGATCTATCTCACATTGATCTCCTTTTTTCCCCTTTCACAGTGCTGAGGGGAGCCACGTGTCAGGCCAAAGTAACGGCCGTGACCCCCAAGCTTTGGCCAAGGCTGTTCAGATCCACTATGACACCCAACACACCATGTACTTCGCCTGAACCCCCGGGGAGCTGATCTACCCGTCCACAATTGGACTTCCATCCCGTCTGTATTTTTCATTCTTATATTTTGATTGTAAAATCCGTTCACTGCTCGTCTATTTCCTTGTCGTCACCTCTCATCATTGTCACTTTTCCATTTCACCCTTTAATGTGCACCGGAGCGGCATTGATGATGGGATTTTTTTTTTTGTGTCCAGCAGCTTTCGAAATGAAACGAGGCTCAGTCCGCTCATCCCAAAATCAAGTCGCCGTCTTAACCAGCAATTTAGCACTGCACACCCCAAGGGGATTTCCAATGCACAGAGGAAAACGATAGGAAAATAACACAAAAAACAGACACATACATATTATCACTAATTGAGCCATTATTTTGTGTTTTAATATTATTATTATTATTATTATTATTTTTCTGTATCTGAATGTCTGCACTCGTATTTTTAAGATACACTGAGCTTATTGAGTGTTTTGGGCGTCTATTGCGTCGACGAATGCTCTTTTTCGCTCTCCCAGCTAAGCAGGACTCTGATCTACTTTTACCTCAAAGCCCAAATGGGGCAAAAATCTGTCACAAGGTCTTGGGAGAGAACTCCAAATGAGGAGATATAGGGGGGGGGAACGGGTTTGAATGGGGTTTGACCTTTTGAGAATGATTATACAGTATATATATATATATGATATATATTTTTCCTTTTTATGAGTGTGTTTTAACCTTTTGTTTTCCTCCTTGAGTCTTTTACAAAACGAGGTGACCTGGGTGTCCATACCCATTCCTATTTTCGTCCCGCACCCTTGCGAACGAGTAGCCGTTTGTATGCGTGAGCGCGTCTCTGTAAATACGTACGTGTGCTTGTCGGTTTGAGTGCGTTTGCGTGTCCGCATGCTTTCATGGCAGGCCACTGAATTGTAAAGGGAAATTGAGGAGATAACTGCTGTATATGCCTCAGAGTCGTCGTTGTTGTTGTTTTTTTTTATATATATTCACCCGTACAGTACATATATAAAAAAAAAGTATATTTACATCTCTAGAGCAGCTTTTGAGAGGAAATAACTTGAGCAGGCCTCGTTTGAGGCGGCGCGGGGAGTTACTAGCAGTCCCGGGTCACGTATTGATTGATTCACAACGCCTTGATGTGGACAACCGGCGGGATTTGCACACCATTGATTTCCAGTTGTTCGTGACATTTAATACCGTACAATAGCTATCTGGCTGGCTGGCTAGCTAACTATCTAGCTGGCTAGCTATTGGCTATCTATTGGCTTGCTAGCTAGCTTTCTATCTAGTTGTCTTACTATTCTATTTGAGTTAATTCCGGGTTGATTGAACGCTGGCGCGTGTGGCTGCAGCTGTTCACCCACAAAAAAAAAAGATTCTGTAACTAAAGTGACCTTGAGAGTTTTGAAAGGTGCTTAAAAATGACATTTATTATTATTATTTCATCTGGGGTGGTGTGGGGTGCAGTGATATCAGAGGTCGCGACCTTTTTGGCAACCCTCCCCCCAAAAAAAAACCTGCTTGTTAGCATAGCATAGCGCTCATATCTATGGTGTGACAAATAGGATTTTTCTTTGGATTTTTATGATGACACTGCTGGATTTTTTTATATATAATATAAATATCTAGTGATAATTTCTAAAACCCGAAATCAGTTGTTTTTTTTTTCTTCTTTTGGGGTCTCATTTCCAAATGACGACCATTTCATTGCACTGACCCGGGACGCTCGGCAAGTAACAGGACATTCTCGATCTTTATTACCTTTATGCATTTATACGTACGAATCAATAAATCCAATTTGTTAAAAAATAGTCATAATAATATAAGGATGTTTTTGTGCTTATCTTAAAAAAAGGTTTAGAATTTAGTGCTACCGTTGATGACGTCGTTGTGGTTGTAATTGTGATTTTTGACTTATATGTTGTTTTAAGTCACTTGCAGTGAATCTTTTCCAAGTCGTTCAAGGGGGTGCAGGATGGTTGGAATTTTGTTGTAGCGAGGAAATGTAACCCCTCACCGTTCCCTAATCCCCCATTGGATAGATAAACTCATACTTCCTTTTATTGGTCCGAGGACAGTTTGAATCTTCGCGGCAAATTGGGGAGGCTTCTGTGTAGCACTCCGCAGTGATGAAACACGTCTGCCTCTGTGTGTCACTGCAGCGGTTTTGACCAGTTCGCTGGAGACAATCAGGGATCGTACTTGTAGTGGCGCTAGATTGGGGGTTTAGTTTTCAAACGGTTTGTCTGTGTAGGCTCTCAGTCGTCCAGGAGTGGTCAATCGATGTAAAGGTTTCTTCAGCCGTCATCTGAGGACAAAAACAATCGGCTGCCATTTTCTTGTTAGGAGAACAGGCTCGTTTGCGAACGACACATCAGTCATTGTAGAAGCTCCGTGTGTATCCCGAAAAAGAATTACCAGCACAACTTTAGTTTGTTGACAAAGCTCTTCGGATGAGGAGCGAAACGTCCAATACCTTCAAAGAAGTACAGATGACGGCTGAAGAAACCTTTTAATCGATTTTCAAGCGGTTTGCGATAGGCAATGAGATTATCCTTTTTTATTTTTGTTTTTTTAAAGAAATGGTTTCAGTGACTGTATTTGATGTATAACCCCCCCTCTTAACTCTTAAAGTCTTTCTCATCCATTTTTTTAACACTGGATTGAACGGACTTTACCATGAGCCATGAAAGCATCGTTTGCCATCATCCCCTCCGAGTGTTGCTTCTGGAAAGTATCGGGCTTGGTAGTCGCCGCGCACGCCTCATCAGGGGGGTATCGCTCGAGGTAAAAACCCTTTTGGAATAAACCAAACCGTAAAGCATCAGGTTTATTCGGAATGAGTTTGAGCAATTTCCTGTTGAAGGCGTGCGCGTTGGCTTCAAGACGAGAGAAAGGGAGGCTTGGCCGGAAGAACTTTGGAATGGGGTGAGGGGAGCCATTGTGTGCTGTTTATAACATGGCAGCCGAAAAGCAATACAGGGATACCTCGGTTTATGAACCCCTTGGTTTACCAACTTTTCTGTTTACGAACGTTAAATTTATGAACATTTTACCTTGACATATGAACTATTTTTCGGGATTCACACGGAGCTGCCACAATGAGTGATGTGTCGTTCGCGAGCGAGCCCGTTCTCCTAACAAAAAAATGGCAGCCGGCTTGTTTTGGTCCTCTATTCCCCGCCCCCAGTCGGTTAAAGCCACGTGATTGGTCAAGAAAGCAGCAGTGAGGGGGGGTTTACAGACAGAGAGAGAGAGTGAAGCCATTCTCCAAAAAAAGAAAATGGCTGCCGACATTTTTTTTGTTCTCTATTCCCCGCCCCCAGTCTTCGGTTAAAGCCACGTGATTGGTCAAGAACGCAGCAGTGAGTGGAGGTGGTTTAAACATTAAAGAGACAGGCAGACGACAGACTGACAAAATGGATAGAAAACAGTGAATTTAGACTCCTTTCAACTTTGATAGTTCAAAGGCAGAGTGTAGACTGTAAGGTTAAAATTCCCATCAATCAGGCTCCACAAATAATCCGCACTAGCCATCAGTTCAATTTGAAATGAAAAGACAAGCAAGGGAACCAGCTATCGATGACGTTTCTAGCCTGTCTCCTTGCATCTGTTACAATATCAGCTCCTTGAGACACTATGCAAAAAACTATCCATTACATCAACGACCATCACAAAGGTAAATAAAATGACTTTATTATACTGTACAGTTTATTTCTTTAATTATAATACCATAGCACATTTATTATACATAAAATAAGGTATATTTTGTGTAGTTTTAAGGCTTAGAAAGTAGAAAATTATGTTTTATTGGGACCTGGGAACGGATTATTCTCATTTTAATGGTTTCCTATGGGAAATTATTTTTTGGGATACACACTTTTCATCTTACACACTGTCTGGGAAACAATTAAGTTTGTAAGCCAAGGTATCACTGTATAGCCCAGTTGGATGATTTAAACAAAGCTATTGTTCTTTAACCTTTTGTGGTTTTTTTTGTCTACTGTCGTCGCTGTAATTGTTTTTTTTTTCTCTTTCTCCCCACGTTTCATGTTGCTTGTATCAATCAGTGGGGATGTGCATTTGGTGGTCTAGTTATAGGCTTTAGATGATTTTTATTCAGTAGATTTTGCTTGCCTGCATGCCAAACTATTCTTCCTACTTAAAAGGAAAAAAAAACGTTTTTTGGAATCGTATTTATAAGGATAAAGCAGAAAAAAAATCTCAAATCTGTAAATGTTGATCACTTTGTTGAAACTGTTTAGCAATGTGGGTTTTTTTTGAAGATTCTCACATTTTGTCAATTCGTATTGAGGGCTGGGGGATGTTTTTTTGGGGTGGGGGTTGCTTTTCGGGCTTTGGTCAAATTCAAACGAGGTACTTTGTTCAAATGCGGGCCCGTTTAAACCCCCCACCCTGCTCCTCTTTTCCCAGTTACGGTTACATTAGCCTCCACATTGTCTTTTTTTCCTGGTTTATACCTGTGGATGAGCTTCTTTTTTTGGGGGGGTGGGGGTCGTCTGCTGTCACCATAGCAACGCCCCTCCCCCACTAACAACGTGCATATTAGAAAGTGGAAAGCATGAAAAAGCATTCACTTCCCCCAAATCACTTTGTTATATCACTTATCTTGAATGGGGTTCTTTGTACTTTTTTTTAAGGCGGGGGTCAGGGGGGAGGGGTCATTTTAACCCCTGCTGTCCAATTTTGTCAGTGTTCCCTACTAGCAATAGAAAGTATTGGAACGCTTGAATCCGACGGATGGAGCTGTCCTGAAACTTTCTGACCACATCTGGGGTATCTTGTAGAACCCCCTCCCCCCTCATGTTGGGCCATTCACACGTTATTGCTATTATGAAATGCTCAAATCTTTTTTTTTTAGTCTACAGGGAACTCTTGTGTTCATGTGCAAAGTAATAAATTGGTATTTTATGCCTGTAACATTGTCTTTCCATTGTGTGCGGGGGGGTAACTGTGCAGCATCCTTTTTGTCACTAGATGGCATTTTCGGCCTGTGAATCTCAAAATGGAGATCCACTCACAGTCATCACACCCTCCCCGTCCCTTACTTGTGTCCCAACCTGTTGTCATGACCACTGTTACCTCGGTGAGCTGTGCGACAGAAAGAAACCCGAAACGCAGATCTTCATCATGACATATTTAATTCATTAGCGCAATGTGGGGGCGGAGAGGGGGGGGGGTGTACACAATGCAAAATAGGGAGAAGAACAGGATTGATTTTTCAAAGTTAAAAATGCTTTTTTTTTATGTTGGATATTTTACCTTTAGAAAAAAACTACCGTATTTTCTGCACTATAAGGTACACCTAAAAGAAAAGACTTGACCATGCACCTAATAATTCGGTGCGCCTTACGTATGGAAAACATTTAAAAATGTCATTCATTGAAGGTGCCCCTTATAATGCGGTGTGCCTTATGTATGGAAAACATTTAAAAATGTCATTCATTGAAGGTGCCCCTTATAATGCGGTGCGCCTTATGTATGGAAAATATTTTTAAAATGTCATTCATTGAAGGTACCCTTTATAATGCGGTGCGCCTTATGTATGGAAAATATTTTAAAAATGTCGTTCATTGACGGTGCCCCTTATAATGCGGTGCGCCTTATGTATGGAAAATATTTTGAAAATGTCATTCATTGAAGGTACCCTTTATAATGCGGTGCGCCTTATGTATGGAAAATCTTTTGAAAATTTGCCATTCATTGAAGGTGCACCTATGTTTTTAAATATGTCATTCGTTGAATATTATATTCCACAAAATACGGTATTCCAATCGTGTATAAGTAACATTGCAGGGTCTAGATCACGTATTTTTTTATTTTATTTTTTTGGGGGGGTGGTTTACAACTGCCCTTTTTAAAAATGACGTCAAACTGATCCATTTTGTCCAGGACCCATTGTTGTTATCAACTGATCCAGCCACCATCCTTCTTTTGTTTCCCATCCATGTGAATGGGGGACAGGGTCAGTATTGTGGCCCCCTTTGCCCACCCCCAGACCCCACCCACTTTCATTTATAGACGTCAGATCAAAGTTGATTTTCCATTTGACCTGCGATTTCAAACATTGATTCGGACTAGCCTGTTAGCATTGGAGGTGGTTGGAAGGAGAGGGTTAGGGGTGGGTTAAAACCAAGCGGCAGCTGAAGACTGAAGTGGCTTCGCTAAAGCCTCGGAGCCCCGAGTGCTTGTTATTCGCACAGCGACCAGTCTTGCTGCTTGTTTTCCACCTTTTTAAGACGACATGGATTAATTTTTTTTTTTAATCCAAATCAGGATAGCAAGATCTCAAGCATTCTTGATATGAGATACAAGCCAAACCTATCGATGTAAATCTTCACCCTCAAGTCCGATCGTTAAAAACGCAACGCAGCTTGGAATTCCATTCTGGGATCAATTTCCAGACCCCGTTATACTTCAATTCCTGAGGGTTGCCACGGGTGACGACCGCGCCGCTATTAGCTCCTCAATAATGCATTGAGTCAAGTTTAGGAATGAGATGGCGGACAAAGTGCGTGGCAATGGGATCCTTTTCACTGGATGGAGAGAAAGTTAGTAGGGGGGGGGTGGTGTGATTAACACCTGGGCGATGCAGCAACTGGATGCTAGGTGGAAGCGGACACTGAGCTGAGTGAAGTGGCTCGGGTGCAGATCGGTAGCCTGAAAATCAACCCCGGGGAGATTTTAATCCTAACAAAAAAAAAAAAACGGATTTCCTCCTTAAAGTAGGTACGCTACAGTGACCATTTGAAAGCTATTTAAATGCACTTGAATACGGTATTAGAACATGTGTGCTGAATTATGATTGAATTTTTTTTTTTGTCACATCCCTACTTAAAGTATCGCTCTGCTACGATCGCCCCCGCCATGGTGAACACCGGCATGCAACTCATCAGCTTCACCTGCGCCGTAACCGGCTGGATCATGGCGATCGCGGTCACGGCGCTGCCTCAGTGGAAAGTGTCGGCCTTTATCGGCAGCAACATCCTGACGTCGGAAATCAAATGGGAAGGCATCTGGATGAGTTGCATCTACCAAACCACCGGTCACATGCAGTGCAAGACGTACGACTCCATGTTGGCGTTACCTCCCGATATCCAAGCCGCACGTGCGCTCATGTGTTTGGCTATTTTTATGGGATGGCTTTCCTGCACCGTCTCCTGCTGCGGTATGAAGTGCACCACCTGCGCCGGAGATGACCGTCAAGCCAAAGCGGGAATCGCGCTCTCCGGTGGGATTCTTTTTATCCTGACTGGCCTTTGCGTTCTGGTTCCCGTTTCCTGGACGGCGAATACGGTCGTTCAGGATTTCTACAACCCCAACGTGCCCATCATGCATAAACGTGAGCTCGGACAGGCTATTTATTTGGGCTGGGCCGCCGCGGTTATTTTGATGATTGGCGGAGCCGTGCTAAGCAGCACGTGCCCCTTTGTCGAGCGGGGAGGAGGATACCGTCGGGGCTACGTGGGTCGTAGTTTTGCGAATTCGCCCGCGTCTGCGCCCAACTTACCCAAAACTATCACGTCTACTAGTTTCCCACTGAAAGAATATGTGTAGAGCCAGCGTTCATTCAACCCCAAATAACTCAAATAGAAAGAAAGTTAGCTAGCTAGCTAATAGATAACTAATAGCTAGCTAGCTGGCTGGCTTATAGATAGCAAATTAGAATCAAAAAAACTTTATTTGTCCCACAATGGGGAAATTTGCAGTCCACATCAGCAATTTGAAAGGGGATGGGGTAAATATATAGCTAGCTAGATATCCAGCTAATAGATAGCTAGCTAGGTAGCCAGCTATATCGCTAGCTAGATAGGCAGATAGCCAGCGTTCACTCAACCCGGAATAACTAAAACAGAAAGTTAGCTAGCTATCTAAAAGATAACTAATAGCTAGCTAATAGACAGCAAATATATAGCTAGCTGGATACCCAGCTAATAGTTAGCAAATAGATAGATAGGTAGCCACCTAGATCGCTAGCTAGATAGGCAGATCGCTAGCTAGATAGGCAGATAGCCAGCATTCACTCAACCACGAATAACTCAGAAAGAAAGTTAGATAGCTATCTAATAGATAGCTGGCTAGCTTATAGATATCAAATATATAGCTAGTGAGATAGCCAGCTAATAGATAACAACTCGATAGCTCGCTAGGTAGCCATCTAGATCGCTAGCTAGATAGGCAGATAGCCAGCGTTCACTCAACCCCGAATAACTCAAATAGAAAGAAAGTTAGCTAGCTAGCTAATAGATAGCTAGCATATAGATAGCAAATATATAGCTAGCTAGATAGCCAGCTAATAGATAGCAAATAGATAGCTAGCTAGGTAGCCAGCTAGATAGGCAGATAGCCAGCGTTCACTCAACCCCGAATAACTCAAATAGAAAGAAAGTTAGCAAGCTAGCTCATAGAGAACTAATAGATAGCTAGCTATCTCTTAAATAGCAAATATATAGCTAGCTAGATAGCCAGCTAATAGATAGCAAATAGATAGCTACCCTGCTGGATCGCTAGCTAGATAACCAGGTAGCGAGCGTTCAACCCAGAATAACTCAAATAGATGGAAAGTTAGCAAGCTAGCTAGCTAGCTATCTTCTTCTTTTCCCTTGACTCCCTCCCCCCCAAGGGGTTGCCAAAGCGAATCAGCGTTTGAGCAAGCATCATGGAATTTCACAAGTTTGATTTACTTTTGCGGGCCGAAAAAAATGATGTGGCGGGCCGGATTTGAACCCCCCGGTCCTTGACTTTGACACCTGTGATATAGAGCGAAGAAAAAAAAATCTAGAATTGCTTCATGTAATAAATTGTTTGTCTTGTACTCAACCTTCATAGAGTACACGGGGAAAGTCGTTATGATTGCACAACTGTCCATGTTTTTATGTTCCTGTTGTGTTTATTATTCTGCTTTGTGTTGACTTAGGTGAAGTGCTTTGTTACAGCCGCAGCTGTTGTGAAAGCTCACATGGCACCACCTGGGCGGCTGCCTCTACAGCAGCTCCTAACCCATTTTAAATCCCTTTCCGTTCTACTATTTTGTTTATTTAATTTATTTCTATTATGCATATAATATTTTGTTTTTATCTTTTTATCTTTTAACCCCCCCCCCCCAACACCCCTTTCAATTTTCGGGGACTAACAAAGGCTTTCTGATTCAAAATGACAACATTTATTCATTGACTATATTGATATTTACATATTTAATTTTGTTGTTATGCAAAAAAAGGAAAAAAACAGGTATGCTTCTTTAATACTTTAATGCACTCTAAAAGGGTTCATGTGTTCTGATTGGCTAACCAGTTCTATCCTTGTCATTAACTCATTCACTGCCTAATGTGCAAAAAAATGTGTCCACTCCAGTGCCAGGGTTTTTGTCATTTTCACTCAAATTCGTACGACCCGCATCATATTGTGTTTTCGGACTACATAAACATTCAATTCAGTGTCAGAAACCTTAGACTCTCTTCTTTCATGGTTAATTCCTAAGTTATATGTGTTTGGAGTTATCTAAGTTTGAAATAGGGGCGACTGGACAAAAAGCAAATGTTTCCCCTTTGTAGAAGGGGAAAAAAACATTCCCAAAGGTCTGACCAGCGCTTTATTAGGAGAAACCCCCCCAAAAATTCAGGAATGGCGCTCCACCGTCATGCTTTTCAATTCCCGAATAAATTCGGGAATGGCAGTGAATGAGTTAACATCCTCTATGTGGGTGTGTCCTTTTCCTTTTGTGCGCTTTATCATTATTGATCGGGAGACATTTAGGAAACGCAATGAAGCTGTTATCGGTCAAACACAGGTCTCCATTGGTATCTAATGTCATCGGTCCGTTGAATAAATCTCCCTCTTCGATTCTGTATTGGTCCCATTTGAAACTCGCACCCATTCCGTTTGTTTTTTTACTCTATGAAGAAGGACACTCTGCAAAGCGTATCTGAAATTGGACAAAAGGACAAAATTAGTTCACTAGCCTTAAAGGACAACCGACGCCTCCGGACAAGTTGTGTCCATAATTTGTAAAATCACTTCAAATTGATTTCTACTGAGCGTATTTTACAAAGATTCCACGGCATATAGCTATATTATGTGTTTTAAGACTTGCGCTGAATATTTAGGAAGTCTTGTTCCTGACGTGATGTCACGTCAGGAACGCCCCTGACCGAGAAAGCGACACACAATGCATTTTTGTACTTTGTTTGGTCTAAAAACAATGGCGAAATTAGAAGGAAAACACATAAATAACACAATGGTGAATCGTTGTGTGTTGCACCAAGACTACTATTTGATACTAGTTGACACAAATTCCCAGCAGACAAATCAGCTCATTTCCAACGGAGCTTGGGCGCCATCTTGTGCAGTTTCTGGGCGCTACATTGGAGTCCAGACGCCTCAAAATGACACGGAAGGACTTCTTTAATTGGTTGCTAACATTTATGCTTTCCTCTTCGGAACTATTTGAATCATATTCATAACTGGATGTGTAACAAGAAAGCATCTTCTCCGAATCTGAAACCATTGTTTTGATTCTAGAGCAAGGCAAAGACGTCCTGGCGTGATGTCACGAACAAGGGGGCGGGACTTTCTGAAACTGGCCACTTCCGGTTTCAAATTGAAGTAGTTTTGGGACATTTTAACTCATTTTTATTGGTGTTTTGCATTTGACTAAAAATATCAGCCTGCGTGTTTTGGGTATTTTAGATGCTATAAAACGTTTTTCTGATGTCAGTGAGGAAACAAAAAATGGTGTCGGTTGTCCTTTAAAGGCAAATTCCCACCTGCAATTTTAATGGTTCGTTCACGGGAAACACGACAACTCCCATCAATGTGCTTTAAAGTGTATCATACGTTCTTTAAATTTAAATGTTAACAAGCACAAACTAATAATGAACACCAACCTGCAATTTCATCCTCAGCGCCGGGAGTCTCCAATTCTTTCCATTTCTTGGTAGCCGATGTCAAAAAATCTACGTTGCCTGAACTGAATGAGTGCAGCAGAGTCTTCCTCCTTATGAATCTGAATAGACTATTTGAGGATGGGCGCAATAATAATTTGATTCACCTTTCTTAGTCTCGCAGTGGAGAAATGTACATTTCACAGCAGCAAAGTTATGAAGGAAAGGAAGTAGAAAAACATTCACCAAGAGGATACTGTTGTCGATAGTGACGCTCAGCATCCTGTAGCCACTCCAGCATGTCGACGACTGATGGGATGGCGGCTGAACGCTCGGTTACTGTGACCACATCGAGAGTTTCTGTATTTTGTTCATATAATTGGACAACTGTCGAGACCTGGTTTGTCATAGAGTCTCTCAGCGACTGGAGTGAAGACCTGAAAGAGTTAGAGGGATTAAATAATCACAGGAGTGTTACTCTCGTCAACTTTTAACAATACAACACAATACATCACTATTCATATCACACTTTCACAACACCCGAAGATAATAACTACAGTACAACACGCAAAGTACCACAACAAGGAAGTTACGGTGAAATATTTCACCCACTGTCTTTAATTGCATTAAAATTTGATCCGGTACAAACATCTTTGTACAATTTTATGAGGAACACATCCCCACTTACATATTTTCGTGGAGTTTGCACAACACCGTATCCGTAGCTTGCGATAGCTTGAAACGTAACAGTTCCTCCAATTCTGGAAAGTCTTTGAGCGGCGTGTTGGAAATCTGGACGTTGGAAAGCGCCAGCGATTGCTCTGCCAAGTTCTCAAGAGATGACAATAGAGGGAGGCACTCTGCTAAGACGCTCTTCCACGATTTTTGGTTGTTTTCCAGACTATGGAAGCATCTCCTTAATGCTTGATGGATGGTTAGTAGGGCCGGTTTCGACATTTTGAGAGCGATCTCAACAATTGGTGGACATCGAATAGACACCAATATATTTATATCGCGGTTCCTTTGAAAAAAATATAATACACTTTGAAAATAAAAAGGCAAGTCACTCTTGTTTTACAATTCACATGCTTCAATGTTGGTTTTTCGCCGATTTCCGGGTAGACACTGTCAATAGATGACGTTCAACATTTTCATTGGCCTACTCATCACAGGAAGTGACGCATTTAAACCGAGAGCTGATTGGCGCATTTTGGGTATTAGCCCCTCCCCTTCTGTGTTTTGAAATTACACTGCTGTTTGCAAAACCGCCTCGAAAGGAAAAAGTGGCGAGAAAGAACTCCATTTAAAAGGGAAAAGCGATCGAATAAAAGGATCAGGTAATATTTATTATATAATTGCAACATGTTGGAACATAATCGATTTTGTTGGCCGATGAAATAGTTTAGACGATCGGAATCGAAATGCTAAAATTGTATGCCGGAAAATATGTTGCTATTTCCACGCGGCTCAAAAGAGCATAACGACTTTACAGCATGTTTTTAATTCATGGTGGCCCATTCCCTCAATGTTTTGCTTTTTTTTAACTGCAATGTAGTTTACGACGAAACGCTTTTGCTTCTTTTCGACATACAGCGATGGCTCCGAGGAAAAGAGCGACTAAGCAAAGGGGAAAAACACCCAAGATGGTCAAACTCGAAGCATTTTTGGATGATTTCGACAGTGAAGGTAAAAAAAACGTGTTAAAAACATGGAAAAGTTCAACATAATTATTTAGAATCCATCTTAGATATCAATATCATTTTGTTTCATTTTGTCCACTTGACTACTAAGTGTTCGTGTCCGTTGATGTTTCTTCGTAAACTTAAAATAATGTTTTCACAGTAAAAACAAGACTTGGACAGCTGCAAGAAAGGAAGAACCAAATGTTGAGAGATCTTCGCAACAACTATAATGTGGCTGTCATTAAGCTCCCGGCCAATGTTCGCAAGATGACATGGATGGAACATTTCGGTAAGTGCAGTACTTCATCTCATTCATATTTTTTTATTTCAAATCATCATTTGTTTATTCGTTGTGCTCCTTGTAAACAAAAGGCTTTGGGCATGATACAACATACACGGAAAACCAGTTCATCTTTTTTTTCTCCTTGTCTATCTGCAGAGGTTGAGAAACTCAAGTCGCCGGAACCGGACGACGCTAAAGTGAGTTGCGGTTAAGTGTCCCGGACTTCGTGTTCCTTTGAAACCTTGCTTGGATTGGATTAGCCTTTATTAGTCTCACAGTGGAGAAATTTACATTTCACAGCAGCAAAGTCATGGAACAAAAAGGAAAGGAAAGAAAGAAGTAGATGAACAAAATACACTTTTGCGCCGCCATCTTGAAGTCAAAAGATAAAAAAAAACAAAAACAAATATGACACCACAAAGGCACAGACAGTCATTCAATTTTAAGCATTTTTTGCACCGTCTTTGTTGTATGAAGCAGTTCTAGATGAAAGAGGAGAGGATCAAAGCATCCTTTTCACCAGTGGATCAGGCACGTCATGATGAAATGTGCACGTTTGCTTCAAGCTAAATGTTGAAAGCAAACACGAAAGCTGTAGCATCCATTGACGAAAAGAGATTGTCTCACATCTCCTGTCCCACGTAAATCCGCTTCAATTCCAAGCCGCGGCCGTTCCGCGTTCACATCGGCGCTCTGCGCTGACCCCACTTTCGTCTCATGCCATGCATTGCTAACAGTAGCCGTCACATCTGTTCGCAGAGGGAAGAGGAGGCTGCAATTTTGGAGAATATTGTGGCTGAAGATCATGCAGTTCTCATGAAAGCAGTTAAGAAAAGTATGATCATATTTTTATTTTCTCTTCATATTTTATGCATGACGCAATTGAAACGTTTTTCCGATCTTAAAGTCAAAGACAGCTTTATTGTCAAATATGCTAATATGCATGACATACAGCACAGATGAAATTACTGTCCTCTCCGACCCAGCATGCAATGCACTTATAATGACTTTAGCAAACATAATAAACACGAAAACGACAATCTGTCATGTCGTTGTCATTCTCACATGAAAATACATAAAGGGCCGCATCGTTGCATAACACGCAAGGTTGAAAGCTCGTGACAAAAGTTGCTGCTTATAGTCCGCAAATTACTACTTGATGATTTTTTTTAAAAGCCGTTGCATGCTTCCGTGTACAGTGTCGAAGAAGAAGGCCGTCACCAAATCCAACGTGAATGATGAAAACACACCCAGAACGTTGAGAAAGGTGATTTAAGGCTCATTTTAGTTGACATGCCCACCGTACGTCATCCGATTTGTCTGTATGTAACTTACGATTTCTGCATTCAGGGGAAAACCGCAAAGAAGCCCCCGACGACATCAAAACGTGCTAAAGCTCTGTCAATTAGCCAACAAATGGCACCAATCACAAGGTAGGACAGGGGTGTGTTTGTGACTTGGTGCTCCAGTTAAATGCCAAATGTGGAAAATAACTGGGGTAGGTTCAAATAAATAAATAAAAGACATTACAAGAATGTATGTTCTCTACATTTAGATCATCGAGGAATAATGCAATCACCCCTGCCAGGACCTTGCTGGACTCCTCTTTGATTGGTCAAACTCCTCTCATCACGCCACGCTTTGACCCCAGGTAACTTCTCCACTCGTGGTTACATTTGCGAGCGTATCATTGATAATAATAATCCGACATTTTATTTATAAGCGCCTTTCAAAACTCTCAAAGTCACTTTACAGTCACAGGATAAGTTTTTATTTAAGTGAGCAGTGGCGGCCACATGCGCCAGCGTTCACTCAACCCGGAAGTAAATAGATAGAAAGCTAGCTAGCTCATAGATAGCCAGCTAGACAACTAGCTATATAACTAATAGATAGTCAGCCAGATAGCTAGCTAGCCGACCAGTTAGCTAATAGGTAGCAAATAGATCGTGAATAGAAAGCTAATAGATAGCCAGCTAGACAACTAGCTATATAACTAATAGATAGCCAGCTGGCTAATAAATAGCTAGCTAGATAGCTTTTAAGCTAATTTGACCCATTCGAACACACCAAACAGAAAAACGAATTCCACCATTTCTGTAAATGCAGTGGAAGCTGTTTTTTGGGAGGAATCCATTCCAAAGATAGAATATATATATATATATATAAATATATTTCATTCTACAGATCCAAAAATGTTAATGACATAACATGAGAGAATAAACATACTTTGTTGTACAGATAACAACATGAAATGAATCTAAATGACTCATTAAAAACATAAATGCTCTTTTTTTTTACTTTGAAAATGGTATGGCCACATTGCAGTGGACTATATACATAAAAATATCAATCTATATTTGGCTAAAAGTCCTTACTTTTCAAATGTTTCCCGACTTCAGGCTTCCCAAGACTCCAGCTGTGAGGGTTCCTCGCCACAAAGAGAGGGTCTTCAGCATTTCCGTCAATGGCTCTCCGATATCAGCCGACAATGAAGATATTGTCATCAATATCCCTGTTGGGAATGGAGAGGTAGGGAAAAAATACTCCCATGTCCGTGTGAATATATATATATATATGTATACAGTGAGACCTCAACTTACAAACTTAATTGGTTCCCAGACAGAGTGTGTAAGGCGAAAAGTGTGTATCTCAAAAAAAAATTCCCATAGGAAACCATTAAAATGGGAATAATCCGTTCCCGGGTTTCCATAAAATATACTTTTCAACTAAATAAGCCTTAAAACTACACACAACATACCTTATTCTATGTATAATAAATGTGCAATTGTATTGTAATGAAACAAATACACTGTATTGTATCATAGTCACTTTATTTACATTTGTGATAGTCATTTATGGCTTGATGGAATGGGGTTGGAGGTCGATGGTCAAAGGGAATTGCTGTTTGGAAAGAGAGGCGCATTACATGAGGACTGTAATTAAAGAAATAAACTTTTATTTACCTTTTTGATGGTCGTTGATGGCTTATGGAAGGAGACTCACCTTCCATAAGGACTGTTGGTAACTTAACCTCTGGTGCTGTTCGGTCGTGTGCTTCCGCCGAAGATCACTCCGCCAGCCGTGGTGGGTGTGTATTATGAAAATAGTGCTTATTATAAGGTTTAATTTTCAGAAATTTGACGTTTGTAAGACGGAAAGTTTGTAAGATAAGGTGTTTGTAAGTTGAGGTCTCACTGTATATATGATCATGTACAACTGGAGAGAATACTATATATGTTACTACAAAAATGTTCGTATCTACCATTGTTCGTAATGCGAATGTTCGTAAGTAGGGAAGCGGCTGGACAGTACAGAACTCTAATACAACAAACAATCAACATACAGTATACAAGTAAAATCCGATTTACGACCGAGTTCCGTTCCGAGCAAATGGTCGTAAGTCAAAACGGTCGTAAGTCGAAATACATGCAGACTTGTAGGCTAAATGACTATCAAATTCCCCTCTCTGGTGCCATCACACGGTCGATTGCTGTGCGAGTGTGAGATGCTAGCTGGCCAAAATTGGTGTACGCGTTGCCGGCCTGCTAGCGCGTTGCGGTGCCAGGCGTAGAATTAACATAAAAAAAATAGGGTCTGGAGGTCATGGTCGTAGGTCAAACCGGTCGTAAGTCGGATGTTATATATATATATATCTGTCATGACCTTCCTGTTTTGTTCCTTTCAGAGTCTTCAGCTGCTGGCCAGTCAGGTGGATTCAGTGGACCTGTCTCAGTTGGGTGAAACGGCCTTGAGGAGCATTCGCCGTTTGCAGGTAGCATATATGGATTGGATTGGCTTAGCCTTTATTAGTCTTGCAGTGCAGGAATGTACATTTCACAGTAGCATTTTAATAATAATAATAATAATAACACATTTCATTTTAAGCGCCTTTCATCATTTCTCTATTTCTTCCACAGAATCGCCTCACATCACTTTGTGAATCCTAGATCTCCCCTCCTGTTGATGCTGACCCCCCCGCCCCCCATGATTGTCTTGGTGTTGTGGATTGCTCCTTTATACGTATTTGTTTTCCAACGCATTCCCTGGATTTCTATTTGCGTTCTGTGGCGATTTGATCATTTCTACTTTGAACCTCGATGGCACTCAACCATGTCTCTTTTTTTTTTGCTTCACACTCTTAAACCTTTTTTTTGGTGTGTTTTTTTTTAAACATGTCTCGGTTGTTCTTTTAAATTGATGCTTTGTTGCTTGGTTGCCTTTTCATTTGAATGGAGATAATAAAAAAGCAACTAAACATCAATGCTGGGTGTATGACAATTATTTCAAGCGTTGTTTATGTAATTAATGATATATATAAATATATATATTAATGTATATGTATATATTTATGTATATTTATATATTTATTTATTATTTATTTATATATATATAAATATATATATATACTGTATCTTCTTTTCCTTCCGGCTTTTCCCTTCAAAGGGTCGTCACAGCAAATTATATATACTGTATATATGCTAGAAAAAGTATTATTACATTTTATTATGTTATTTTTATTATTAATAGTAGTATTGTATTATGTTATTTTTGGTAATTTTATATTTTTATTTGTATATTTAATTAATATATTTATTGTTATGTTATTAATATTATTATTTTTATTAATAGTAGTAGTATTTGTACTGTTGGTACTCTTATTGGTATTATTGCTATATTTTATTTGTATGTTTTATTATTAGTAGTAGTAATTTTAGTAATATATTAGTAGTGTCATCAGCAGCTACTGTATTTTGTTTTTCTACCTCTTTCTTTCCTTTTTTATTTGTATATTTTATTGTTATATGTTATTAATATTATTAGTATTTTTTATTAATAGTAGTAGTACTTGTACTACAGGTACTCTTATTGGTATTATTGGTGTGTTTTATTTGTATATTTTATTATTATTATTAGTCATAATTAATAATAGGTAAATAATTTAAGTAATATTAGTTGTATTATTAGTAGTGTCATCAGCAGCTCCTGTATTTTGTTTTTCTACTTCTTTCTTTCCTTTCCTCTTCCTCTTCCTTTCCTAACTTTGCTGCTGTGTTACTTCCGGGTAGAGTGAACGTTGGCGCGAATGGCTGCCGTTGCTCACCCGCACAAAAAAATCCTGTGACTTTAAAGGTGTCCTTGAGAGTTCTGAAAGGCGCTTAACAATTAAATGTATTATTATTATTATTAATATTATCATCATCATACTTATATTAGAATGTATTACTGCAAGTATGCCACTAGAAAGCAGCATCTATCCGCCATTTATGTTAGAATGTATTTTGGCAACTATGCTAGTAGAGGGCAGCATATATCTGCTCTTTATATTGGAATGTATTGCAACAACCCTGCCACTAGAGGGCAGTATTTATTGTATTGCGGCAACAATGCCACTAGAGTGCAGCATTTACAGGGATTTTATAATAGAATGTATTACGGCAAGTGTACCACTAGAGGGCAGCATCTATTCATTGAGTTTATTTTTTTGTAGAGCTCTGACTCGTTGACTGCCGTTACTATTTTCAAACAACAAACGTCTCCATTTTGAAGTAGTTTTATATCGATCCGATAATTTCCCCACGTTTGCTGTGCAATTCACAAAATGAACCAGAATATTCTGTTTAAATGAAGGGAACAGAGAATAATTGTGATTGTACAGAAAAAAACGTTCTAGCTTCAGCTTTAATTACCATGAATTGATTTAATCACGAAAAATTGTCTCAGGATTGAGGAGTGAAAGAGCTTGCAAAAAGAAATGAGATGTGGCCCATGTGTATTTGATACAAGCATTTGGAGAACATACAAACTACACACAGCAAAGCTACCACCTTTGAAATCGCCAATTACTATCTTAAAGGTTTTATTTTTTCAACTCTTAATTTTACTCATAATTCAACTCTTAATTTTACTTCTACTCAAAGTTCTCTTGTCCTTTCATGACTTTGTTTGCACAGAGGGATATTCGTTGGAGTGGCGTAACACGGCTGTTGGCAGGAAGTGGCAGCCTCTCCCGCTGCTCGCACAGGAACACGCACTTTGACCTTCAAGGACACGTGAACTGCCAATTAGAAGCTCGTTACGACTCTGAAAGACCACGTTAAGGGTTTTCACCTGGGATGTGGCAACGGGTCAAGCCGGGGGGGCTCACCTTGAGTCTCCGCATTGGAGTGAGTAAAATGCTCTCAAACTATTCCCACTTGCTTCTTATGCATCATATGCTAACCAAGTAGTGGGACTGAAACTCTGCCCCTGACAGAGACCAAACATGGCCCCTTTCCATCTGTAGCCATTTTTTAAGCACTTGATCATCTGCTGTCACTCACCAGGCAAACTACTGTGGTGTTCCCGCCCCCGACTAAAAAGAAAAAAAATCACCTCCACGGCCTCGAAAACGACAGATGTTGTGGTCAGCAGTGCATGCAGTTCAACTCCCTTGTTAGCGAAAATGGTTAGCACACCTGCTGTACGTATCTGAATCTTCACATTTTTTTGCCTCTGAATGGGTCAGTCCCAATTCTCTTGATGTGTGGACGATTGCCATATAGCACGGATGGCTAGCTTTTCAGGAAACACGCGGCCAGCGGTGCAGGGACAGGTGCTGGGGCAGATTTGGAGCAACGTTTTCCATATAAATCATCCTCTAGGAGGAAAGACTGGAATATCAGGAATGGAGGCCATACAGCCGGATACCCGACAAGAGTACATCTCATGCAGGTAAACAAAACAAATCAGTTACATCACACTACATCCGACTTACGACCGAGTTCCGTTCCGACCAAATGGTCGTAAGTCAACATGGTCGTAAGTTGAAATCCATTCAAAATGTTGAATAGAGACTCTGAGGCTAAATGACTCGGGTCTGGGGGTTGTGGTCGTAAATACGAGTGGTTGTAAGTCGAGCTAGTCGTAAGTCGGATGAGCAGCGGCAGTTACACGCACCAGTGTTCACTCAACCCGGAAGTAACTCAATTAGACAGAAAGCTAGCTCGATAGCTAATAGATATCTGATAGTTAGCTACATAGCTAGCTGGATAGCTAGCTGGATAGATAGCTGTCTAGATAGCTGGATTGCTCGCTGGAAAGCTAGCTGGATAGCTCGCTAGATAGTTAGCTAGATATCTAGCCAGATAGCTAGCGAGCTGAATAGGTAGCTGGATAGCTAGCGAGCTGGATAGCTAGCTCACTGCATAGCTGGCTAGATAGCTAGCGAGCTGGATAGCTACCTAGATAGCTAGCGAGCTGGATAGCTAGCTCGATGGATAGCTAGCTAGATAGCTAGCTCACTAGATAGCTATTTTGCTAGATAGCTAGCTCACTAGGTAGATCGCTAGCTAGGTAGCTAGATCAATAAAAAGAAGTGAAGCGAGTAATAAAGAAATAAAAATAAAGTCACCATTGGTGTGCTAAAAAGATTTCCCCTCAATCTTGTCCAATTATTTATTTTTTCTCGGCAGAGATTTTCGCTCCCTTCACGTCCGTTGTAGTAAGTTATGTTGTCACGGATACCTCGCTCACTTGCTTCCTTGTCTTGTCTTTTTACAATTTTAACCTCACAATTTGTGGTTTTCTCTGTAAGTATTCGGTGCGGATTCCTCGACAAAACAATTCTCTCCCCTGAACAGGCCGAAGCCCTTTTTGGTTAATTGAGCTCCCAACCCTGGGGAACCTGCCAAATTTCTCACCTAAGACGGATGAACCTGTTTTTGTGTGTGTGTGGGGGGGGATACGTTCTCCCGGAGAAATAAATTCTCCATTGCGTCAGGGTTGCCTATAAATCCCATCCGTCAAGTGCGCCCCTAATCGATTTATTTACAAAGTTACATCACCTCCTGCCACTGTCTTTCACTCAATCCATTGTGAAACAACTACAAGTTCACTCCCTTGGCTAGCTAGCTATCTGGCTGGCTATCTATTAGTTATATAGCCAGTTGTCTAGCTAGCTATCTATTGGCTATCAATCTATTAGTTATCTAGCTAGTTGTCTAACTGGCTATCTACTGTCTGTCTATTAGCTTTACATTAGCTATCTATTTGCTACCTATTAGCTAACTGGTCGTTATCTGGCTGGCTGTCTATTAGCTATATTGCTATTTGACTAGCTGTCTATCTATTGGCTTTCTATTAGCTATCTATTTGCTATCTATTAGCGAACTGGCCGGCTGGTTATCTATTAGTTATATGGCTAGTTGTATAGCTGGCTTTCTATTGGCTATCTATTAGCAGCTAATAGATTAGGATAGTTAGATAGATAGATAGATAGATAGATTAAAAAGCTAATAATTATCTATCTATTTGCTATCTATTAGGGAACTGGCCGGCGGGCTATCTATTAGTTATATAGCTAGTTGTCTAGCTGGCTATCTTTTGGTTATCTATGAGCTAGCTAGCTTTCTATCTATTGACTTCCAGGTTGAGTGAACGCTGACGCGTGTGGCTGCCGCTGCTCACCTATAGAGAAACTTCTCCTGTGACTGAAAAGTGAGTTTTTTAAGGCGCTTAGAAATGAAATGTATTGTTATTATTATTTTCTCTTTTTTAAAATTTTGTCATCCGAAAAAAAATACATCATCCAAATATAATTTGACGACCGAAAAATGATGACATAGTGAAACGGGAGACTGGATTTGCACGTGTTGCATTCTAGACACGTATTTGTTAGGGGTGAGCAGCAGGGCCCTGATGGTGTTTTGATGGGTGGTCCCTGATGACAGGTGGGATTGAAAAGAACATCTGCTGCCATTAAAAAAAAAAAAATCTGATGGAAATTATGCTCCAAAGGAAGCGAAGCGAAAGTTGCTGATGACGCAGGGACAAGCTTTTTCTTGGATTCCCTCGGCAACGCTAAAAACAAAGATATTTTTCAGCAAAGGACATGATGTCGGACGGTGATTGTTGTTCTGTAATATCAACATATGTGGATATTATACTCATGGGGGGCAAAGGTAGGGGAGATGTGGCGTGTATGTATGGAGTATAAGAGCCTTGTGAGATGAGAGGAAATGCGTTGTCGTTCCTCTAATAATAATAATAATAATAATAATAATAATAATAATAATAATAATACATTTCATTTATAAGCGCCTAATTTATGAACATTTTACCTTAGCATACAAACTATTTTTCGGGACACACACAGAGCTGCCACAAGTCGTCAGTTAAAGCCACGTGGTTGGTCAAGAATGCAGCAGTGGGGAGAGGTGATTTAAACATTAAAGAGACAGGCAGACAACAGAGAGAGAGAGTACAAAATGGAAAGAAAACAGTGAAATTTGGACTCGTTTCAACTTTGATAGTTCAAAGGCAGAGTGTAGACTGCAAGGTTAAAATTCCCATCAATCAGGTTCCACAAATAACCGGCACAAGCCACCTGTACACTTGATACAAAAAGCTATCAATCTAGCTAAACAGAAAACAATTGATGAGGAACTAGGTAAAATTATCGCAGAGAAAGCACCTCCACGGGATCATTCCTCAAGATGGTGAAAGAAGGCGGCTACGTGCCTCATCAAGTGTTTAATGCAGATGAAACAGGACACTCCATTCCATCAAGCCATCAACGACCATCACAAAAGTAAATAAAAGGACCTTATTATACAGTGTAGTTTATTTCATTTAATTATAATACCATAGCACATTTATTATACATAAAATAAGTTATATTTTGTGGTAGTTTTAAGACTTAGGAAATTATAACGTAGAAAATTATGTTTTATGGGGACCTGGGAACGGATTATTCTCATTTTAATGGTTTCCTATGGGAAAGTAATTTTTGGGATACATACTTTTCACCTTACACACTCTGTCTGGGAACCAATTAAGTTTGTAAGCCACTGTATGTTATTTAGTACAAATGCACACCCAAAAATGCAACCAGATGACGCACAATGTGGGCAGCGAACTTTTCCCCGGACTCACGCGGATTGAAAACGCGTTTCTTATTTGGCTCAATGAATACGCGATCCAAATTCCCGGCTAGGGACTGGAGCAGGGATGAAATAAAGTGAATTCTCACCTCATTGATTATCTCCATTCCAGAAAGAGGAGGAGCGAGGCCATAAAATAAGTGGCGCTAGGTAGCAAGTAGCAACGGCCGCGGGATTGCCTTTAAGAAATAATTAAAGCCTCTTTGCGGAGAGCCTCTCGAGGGGGGGGGGGGGGATCTCCATCTTCGATACGTTCTCACAATTGATGTTTGCTTTTACCAGCTCCTCCGTATCAAGCAGACCTTCGATAAAGTATATCGCCCCTATTTGTAAGAGTAATACAGCCCCCGCGCGCCCCTCAATTAGGTATAAATGACACCGCAAATTGGAAAATTAGGGGGGGGAGGGAAGGATAATTTGCTCCGAAAGCAGCTAAAAGCAATTTATTAGGAGACCGGGAAGGACGCTAAGGGTCCAAATCTGTCCTTGAACAAAATGGTCCCTCTTTTTTAGTCCAAATGTCTAACCCAGTGTTTTTCAACATTTTTTTGAGCCAAGGTACATTTTTTACATACCACAAACAAAAATGTTATTAAATAACACCCCGAACAGTATATTTAATTACAATAATTACAATATAGTTTTTCAATTTATTGATACTCAATCAGGGTGAAACTAATACGTAACTACTTTTTTGCGCTTTCTCATTTAACTTTGTGGTTTTTATTTCGGGTCAGAATCTTGTATAAAGTCCAATTCGGAGTTTGCAGTTGCCCTTTTTAAAAACTTCTCCACGACCTCTCACGCGCGTCATTAAGTCTTTTGGAGGAATAAGACAATCAGCTACGTGTTTCTACACGGACGTATATCGAATTACCCTCCTACTACGAACACCGGAAATTAACATAGATGCAGAAAACGATTAATAATAATAGTAATAATACTAATAATACATCTTATTAATAAACGTATTATAAAATTTTACATTTTAAAAAAGTGACATTGGATAATTTATCACGGCACACCTGACGATCTCTCAAGGCACACGAGTGTGGTTGAAAATCACGGGTCGAACCATTCACACTGTAGGGGGTTTATTTATCATCTGCTCTGTTTTCTGATGTATGTATAATATTATCGTCTTTTGCATATGGTGTACAGTCGAAGAGAGTCATTATAAACGCCCCCTTCCGTGTATAACAATATCGTCTTTAGCACAGGATGTACAGTCAAATAACTCCATCAAAAACGCCCCCCCCCCCAAAAAAAATACCCCTATCAGTTATTCCTGATCATGTTTATTGATTCAAAAAGAGCACAGTCAGATTTCGCTGACGTCAGCAACAGTAAACTATGATATCATCCAAATGGTGCATTTATTTAATTGCATATTGATTAAATAATTACATTTTCAGGGAAATCGTCTATCGGAAGACATCCCTCAGGTGTCATTTTGCGAGTGCTCTGAACCACTAATCATGTGTCATCCATACCCCCCACCCCCTCTACAATAAAACATAACATCCTGCATTAAAAAAAAAAGATATGATGGACTTTTTAACGATTCCCTACCAAACATGGGCATGGAATACGTCACCTAAGAGCTAGTAATGTTTGTATTGCTACTGTGAGACTCACAAAATTCCACAGCCGGCCATTTTGAAAGCTTGAGAAACACCTGCCTCTTGGATTTGTGGCAGCGGACCTCTGATGCAATAAGTTGGGTGTGGGGATAGGGAATGGGGGTGTGGGGGGTGGGGGGGTGTCCATTTATCTTCATTCCCAGCTCCTCTTTTTATTAGAAGCAGTGGCGAGTGATATGATTAGAGGCACTACCTCAAGAGTTACAACACTATGAACCCTCCATTCCGAATAAAACACGCACACCCACACACAATAATGTTCCGCATCAATGATTTTGTTAATTAACATAACTTGAGTGACAGCACAGTGAATATTTAAAACAATTATTGACATAAGAATGGTCTGCCGGCTCCCGAAGCTTCACTTGCCATCTGTTTGATTAATGTGCTGCATGGCATAACCCTTTTCTGTTCAATCAAAGATGAAACTGGAATTTTAGTCTGTGAATACCACAATGTGGCGTTGAGGATGCGATTTGGTGTCAAAAAAGTTTGACATTGTGACAGTGCATTATTTTTTTTCTTTGCTATGTTACTTTGAAATCAGTGCTGTAACTTTTATTCAATAGGATACATGGTGATGTCATCACAACGTGACTAATTAACTCATTCATTGCCATTCTGTAACTTTATTTCAATAGGATGCATAATGATGTCATCACAACGTGACTAATTAACTCATTCATTACCATTCCAGAATTAATAATAATACAGTAATACTACTGATAATAATACTGATAATAATAAAACTACTACTGATAATAATACTGATAATAATAATAATAATAATAATGATAATAATAATAATAATGATACTATTACTACTACTAACAATAATAATAATAATAATAATAATAATAATAATTTCATTTATAAGCGCCTTTTAAAACTCTCAAGTTCACTTTACAGTCACAGGATAAGTTTTTCTGTGGGTGAGCAGCGGCAGCCACACGCGCCAGCGTTCACTCAACCCGGAATAACTCAAATAGATAGAAAGCTAGCCAGCTAGCTAATAAATAGCTAATAGATAGCTAACAGATAGCTAGTTGCTAGATAGCTAATAGCTAGCTAGCTATTAGCTAGTTGGCTAGATAGCCAGATAGCTAATAGCTATGTCTTGGACCCAGCAGCATGTATGCAAGCAGAAAAAAAAAATAATTTCATGATCTTTCAGATCCCTTAATGAATAAAAAAGCGATCATACAATCCCCAAATTCCTCTTGGCATAGAGACTCGCTTAGTCTCGATTGTTGTATGAATGCCAAGAATGAGCGAATGACGTACTGATGACTTTTGGATGAGTGGAAAAACATTTGAAGCCAATAAGAGTGCCGGAAAGATTAACAGAAGCGTAAATCAAGGCAATGCTCACTTTTCTTGATGTTTATCTCTGCTCGCCGGAGGTTGACGCTTGGGTAAAATAATAAAAAGTAAAAATAAAAATGCTGAGCTAGCAGTTGGATTGTTATACATCACAGTGCTTTTGACCTTCACGTCCTTGCCGGTCTGAGAACTAAAATGTGGAAAATGTTTATTAGCATTCCAGCCTGAAGCGGTGCCCTTTTCTTTGGTTCTGAAAGAAACATGGAGACCCTTTGACGTAAATAATGCTATTCATTTAATGGCCACAACTGCTCATGTACTCCCTCTACTGGAAGCGGCTCGTGCCTCATGATTATGCTTATAAATGAAATTTATTTTTATTTTTATTTTTATTTTTATTTTTATTTTTATTTTTATTTTTATTTTTATTTTTAGATATATAGCTATTTAGCTATATAGCTATCTAGCGAGCTAGCTATTAGCTAGTTAGCTAGCTTTCTTTCAATTTGAGTTACTTACGGGTTGGGTGAACGCTGACGCGTGTGGCTGCCGCTGCTCACCCACAAAAAAACTTATCCTGTGACTGAAAAGTGAACTTGAGATTTTGAAAGGCGCTTATAAGTGAAATGTATTATTATTATTATTATTATTATTATTTATTATTATTATTATTATTATTATTATTATTTATTATTATTAGCATTATTTGTTGTAGCATTATTTTTTTTTGGGTTACAAACATCCCCGGGACGTTTCCCTTCGCAAAGCACAGAAACCTGATCAACATGGCCGACAAAAAAATAAAATAAAAACAAACAAAAAAACTCATTGACTTATACCACAGTGACTCATAGCCCACGGCGGTGTTGAAGCAAGCACCCTCTTACTTACCGAAAGCTTTCAGAAGATTGCGGCGCTTGAAAAAAAAAGAAAAACGCAACCCACTGATATGCAAATTGGAGTCAAGAGTCAACAAGAGAATGCGTTGAACGTACACGCGTAATTAGCATTTCCTTGTCAAGCAGCATGTCGCACGGGGAGGATTAAACAATTCCGCGGAAATTGCTGGGGGTCACAATCCAGCACTTTTAAAATGTTTTTTTTAAATACCGTGTTTTATCGTATTTAGTATAAGGCGCACCCTGAATGAAGGGAAATGAAGAGAAAAAGCCTAGCCATTGAAATTAATAGAGCGCTTCCCTGGCGGCTGATGGCGGTACTGCGCCTCCATAAAAAATGAAAGGGAACATGGCGTGGCCATTCAAATGAATAGGGGAGAGCTCCCCTGGCGGCCAAATGTGGTACTGCAGTCCCTGGTCGCGCCTCCATAGAAATGAATGGGAAAATGGCCTGGCCATTTAAATGAATAGGAGAGAGCGCCCCTGGTGGTAAAACGCGATACTGCAGCCCTTGGTAGCGCCTTAACAGGAATGAATGGGAAAATGGCGTGGCCATTCAAATGAATAGGGGAGAGCACCCCTGGCCAAATGTGGTACTGCAGTCCCTGGTAATGCCTCCATTGAAATGAATGTGAAAGTGATCATCGACGTGGATTCGTAGCGCAATTACAAACAAAGTGGGAAACACTAAAATAGAACCAGAGAGGCTTGAAAACGCCAGGCTGTTTGACATAAATATCAAATTTCCGCATTGTGGGACTATTAAAGACTCTCTGATTCTGAATAGAGCAAGCTAAGCACTAAGTAGTTGTCATATTATCATGCTAATTTGATATTAACGTTAACAAAAAAAAAAAAAAGAGGCAAAAAAGTATTCTCTCAAAGCATTCAGCTGTGCTGTCAGACATTAATCAAACCACTTGAGAATTTTCCTCCTGTATTGATTAGATGCTTGGTCTTTAGCACTTTTAATACAGGATCGATAAGTGCCATCTGTGCTATATGCGAGCGAGCAGACAGATCTGATGAAGGAAAATGCTTTTCTATTGTTCGTGACCTTATTATAATGGGATGGTTAGCGGGGTTTGGGGTTGGGAGTCCATTTTTAACAGGGTAGCGGTTACCGGTTACCGTGTGGCTAGCTTGCCATTTTCGCGTTTGATGAAAATCAACATTGTCACATGAGGAGAAAGTGGTTTGTTTATGCTTTTTTCACAAGACAAACTTGTCATTCAAATGTTAATTTGTCAACAATTTGTGATATTGGTATGCTACGTGTAATTAGAAATTATGTTCGAAATTGCTACACACTTTTTGTTCCATTCGCTTCACCGTATGGGTGGGATGGGGGTGGCTTAGGGGGTAGGAAGGGGAGGGATTCATTGTACCTTGTTCTCATCCTTATTTTTCACCAATCCCCTGATATCCCGGTGGCTATATTACACCGCCAGGTCTATCGTTGGAGGAATCAAGGCAATAAAAGCTTTATTTACTCTTATCTGGATCCATCCCCGAAAAGCGCCACAGTATAATATAAACCGAGACACTTTTAACAGGCAACCGGTGAAAAGCTTCCAGGTTCCTGTCGACTGGCTGAAATGTCCTCTTATTTTCATTTATTAAAAAGCCTTCTCGCTTGTCACTGAGAATTGCACGTGATTGCTGGAGATCTCTTTGAGGAAATCGCCCAAATAAGAGTAGCTAAACCGAAACGAATGAGAAAAGGTAAGATGATACTCCAGGTGACTGAAAGTCCAATTTTAACCTTTGACCTTTGCACCTTGTACCCATTCCATTTGTCATTTTTGGTACAGAATTTTTTAACTCATTCACTGCCTTTCACAAATTTATTCAGTAATCGAAAATATGACGTAGAGCGCCATTCTCGAATGTGTTCCTGTTTTATTTTTTCTTGTTTGGGTGCTGATAAAGCGCTGGCTTCATTGGCTCGCTTTGTTTTTTCTATATTAGCGCTTTGTTCCAGCTTCAGCTGTTGTTAAAGCGCTATATAAACCAATATGTATGTATTGCATTGTATTTCGGACAGCCACCCTCATTTCAAGCCCATATAACTCCAGACATATATAATTTAGGATTTAACTCTTTTTTTTCTGATGAAAGAAGAGAGTCTAAGGTTTCTTACGCTAGATTGAACATTTATATAGTCCTAAAATTTAATATTCTCTGAGTCCTGGAATTCAAGTGACAATGACAAAACCCCTGACAAAGCAGTGGACACATTTTTTCACATGTCTGGCAGTTAATGAGTTAAAAAGAACAATGTGAAAATACCCCTTGCAACCTTTTTTTTTAAATCCCAAACCAGTCCACACCAACTGTTCATTACTCATGTTGCCAAGGAGATCAAATGATGTGATACATACTGCATATAAGATACATTTAATAAATTATTCAATTGTTAAAAGATTGATTAATTTTACGGCATGTTGCATTTTTAACATCCGTCGGGATAAAACGCAGCGACATATTTATAATGACTAACATTATCTGTCTGGTGCAGTTTCTGTGACCACACACACTAATGAAAAGGGTTATTACTTTCAACGGTAGGGATTGAAAGACTTTCAAAGTGTTTCCACTGTGCCCGTTCGATATCGCGCACGTATTAAAAGGCAACTATAAGAGCGGGAGAGTTTGTGTAATTGACAATCTAATTGAAGTGGCAGAGGAACACATTAGGGTAAGCTATTAGCCATCACACATACATTGTTTTCACCAATATGAGTTTGTATGGGTGCACGTAATTGCCAAGTGCAGCTCGATAGAATTTGACATAATTCAACAGACTGGTCAATATTGTCAAGATCTAGAGTTGATTACATTTTGGCAGCAGTAGATTGAAAACAGATTGGAAAACTGGAGGTGAGATGGAAAACGTATCCACCTGGGATTTACTTGGTTCTATTGGCCAGCGCAGGGCTAACATCCAACTTTTGAAAGTGACAATTTCAAATATCCATGTATATATGTGCAACGGAGTTAAGCATAAACATACATGTTAAGTTTCATGATTTGGTCGGGAGACTGCCAATTTTAACAACTATACTCACTATAATTTGAATGGTGAAACAAAACAAAATATATGCAGTGAAATGTAAATTTCTCCACTGCAAGACTAATAAAGGCAAATCCATCCAAATATTTTTATACTACGTGAATGTATAAATAAACAATAAAAGCATCTTTATTTTTTATGTACTTTAAATATACACTTTTGTAACGCTCGTATTATTTTAACACACCACAGAATCGCGAGTAAAAAAATCTCCCGATTTACGATTTCTGAAACTTAACATGTATGCATAAACTTTATTCAAATGAAACGGAAGTGACGTAACAACACACCACCTATCAAAATCACAGCTGCCGGGATTGCGCAGTGGTGAGTCGCACATATTTTGACGGTCGAATTAATTTAGAATTTCCCCTTCAAACATCATTTTGTTTTTGCTTATATTTCCGTGTGATGTGTTCAATTAGTTCCTCTAGTTGTCCCGAGAATTAAAAACGTTTACTGTGCCAATAGTTATCCAGTACCGAGTGTTACTGTGTTCCAGGTCATGTTTTACGAGTTATTTTTCACTTCGTCAATTAATTAATTGCTCCAAACAGCTGTGCATCGCGTCTTTGCTGGCTATGGTATGTTTACTTACACTTCGCAAATTAGTTTTTTTTCTCTTTGACTGTAGTTAGTTGCGACTCCCATTTCTGTCACAATGCTTGAGTTTGAATTTCTGTATGATTAACTTGTAGTTTTTCTACATTTAATAAGACAATTGTTTCGTTTCCAAAGAGCTGAATGAGGAATGTATTATGATCGTTGTCCTGGATAGAGTACTACTTAGTACTAAGCTCTTGCCATACTGTGACCGGTATTTTTTTTCTTCTTTTCAGCTGTACGGTACCCAGCTGTGCATGTTATTAATTTCCATTTAGTCAATTGTGTTAATGGTGCAAACCCGCAGTTGGTCGCTGTTGACATTTTCGACACGCAATCGTTTCTGCCGCATATGGTGTGTTCAATGACACTTCGTCAGATGGGTCGTTTTCTATTTTACTGTACGGTACAGTAATCCCTCGTCTATCGCGGTAAATGCAGACTGAGACCACCCGCGATGTACGAAAAAAACGTGATGTAGCAAACCTTACATGAATTGGTACATTTACATGTGTATGAGTACAAAAAATATTTAGAAAGCCAAATTTAATGGAAGACAGTACAGGACAGGCATAAAGAAACACAGTAAATGTTATAGTACAATACAAATCTCGATAGTAAACAGTCCACTATCAACGTACAGTATATACTGTTTAATATTTACATGCACTCTATATTTATGTAGTCGTAAAACTCAATATTCTGTGGGTCCTGCAATTCAAGTGACAATGACGAAAACCCTGGCACTGGAGTGGACACATTTTTGTCTGGCAGTGAATTAGTTAAATGAGTTAAAAAAATCACTCTTGAATCTCACTGATTCCCATTCCGTATTTACGACCAAGAGAAAGTGTAGCTGAGTGTCGGCACCGGGTGTCCTCGTGGTATTTTGAAGTGCTCGTAAATGTCAATAGAGTAGGTTGCTCACTTTTACAAGAGGCTGTACTTTTCAGTCAGTGAGAGATTTTTTTTTGAGGGGGGGCGATAGGACTCCTGGCATGTTCAATTTTTAATAGTCAGACTTGCATAGTATGTCTGTTTCCAACCGTCCTATAAATGCACCAAATAATCTTACAACTCAATAAACATTTTCAATTACCATTTTAATGCTTATTCATTGCATCTTGTAATATCCCGGCGACCACTGCAAATAAAGATAACAGCTCAATTAGTAGAAACCGGGGGTCCTTGTTGAACCATAAAGTGCTTCCAGGCTGCAGCGTGTTGAGTCTTACTCAGTTGTAATTTACCTTAGTAATCACCATGTTATTGAGACTTCACCATACTCCAATTGTAATCCAGTGAGGCCATCAATTCTATTTTTCCTCCTTTTACTGCGAACGATTTCCATGTAGGTTTTCGTGTCATTAACCCTATTACAAGAGTTTCTCTAACGGGCCGCACGCCATTTTTGTTTTACATAAACAAGTCCCCTTGACCATCGCGCTGTGGAAGTGACTCCCCTCATTTGAATCCCCCCTATTCGCATGCATGATGTAAATCACCTTGTGGGGGAATAAGGTTGCGAACTGATTACCTTTCAACTTCCTTTGACCTTTTTGGGGAGGGTGATACAGAGTCGCGCTCACGGGAACGTCATGTCAGCTGAGCAGGAATTAAGTAATAAGGAGTAATGCGGTGTATGGAGAGGATGTAAGGAATCCTATTATAAGTTACTTTGCAGGGGCGGGGGATAAGGGGTGGGGGTTCTACTGGCATCAGCAAAAATGTCGCCACGCTTGTCGTCTCATTACTGTCCGGCTATTTCAGCAACATCCTCCCTTGTCCCCCTGTCCTGTTTCTCCACGCGGCGTGAGATTATTAAAAAGATGTTGCACATAAACAAGGAGAAGTTATGAATTTGTAAGTAAGCTTGAAGTGGCTGCGAGACTGCTGATTAAAACATACACGCGTGTCTCTGGTGGCAAACATCTGGAGTTAAATATTAATATGGATCATGAAAAGTTGATTCATATGAATAAAGTAGCAGACAGTCTGTGCAAAGAAACTGGCCCAAATTGATTTACATATGTTTATACTATTCTCACCTAATTCAGCTGATCTGGGGTATATATCATACTGCGTGTTTTGGGTATTTTGGATGCTATAAAACGTTTTTTCTGGTGTCAGTTAAAAAACAAAAAAGTGACGTCGGTTGTCCTTTAAAGCGCCCTTGACGTTCTCCGTACGGCTAATGTTTCTTTAACGGTTACCGTTCATGTTTTGAATAGTTTTAATTGGCGGCTGAAGAACATTCCTATCCTGGGATGTACAATATTGCTTATACTTGATGGTGCTCCGTCAACAAGTTTGCTTTGAAATTGAGCAAGCTGTTTGAAGAGCCAAATGAAGTACTTCAACGCTTGATTTTTTTTTTGGGCTCTAATTAGAAACCTTCATCAGAGAGAAACAAACCGGCAGTGAACCAAATGATGCCATCAATGAAAATGGGCAAATTAGCATGCTGATTTGATTCAAAATATGTGATAGCAGATTGAATTGAAGGACGATCAAGTCAAAACGTCTCAAGACTGCAAACTAGTTTGTCGGTATGTAACTGTACAAAAAAAAGACCCACCCCACCCAAAAAAGGGCTGATTTTCCACCTGAGACTTCCGCATGCACATGACCCCTATCTATGTGATCTGCATCGCAACACGACCCCCCCCCCCCACCACTGCCTCCTGTCTGATCTCTGAACCGCCGAGTGCGTCTCGATTGAGGTGCGCCTGACAACTGACAACACGATCCATCTGTCTGTAGCTATTTTACCACCGAGACGGGATTCATCAACACCTGAGAAATGCTCCACTTGTCTGACCTCGTCCCGCATTTGAGCCACCCGGACCCGTGCTTGATTTCCTCAACCTGTCAACGAACGGACGGACGGACGGATGGACACACATGCGTTGGCGTTGACAGGTAACCACGCAATTATTTTCCCCTCCCCCACTTCTCTATCCATCATGGGAAGAAGGGCAAAGGTCATTGTTATACGAATCAACACTCTGGATAAATAGTCTGTCACCTGGCATCTCTGTCAGAAGTCCTGCCGAGACGCTATTCTCTTATTTTCTTGACTTTATCATCCCATCTTTTCACTCTCATTTATTCCACACGCCACACGGGATGAAGTTGCCAGTGGATTTCTACTTGTACTTCATCCTCGTGGTAGATCTGATTGAACATTGGCGAGTTTGTTGAAAATGGTGCGGACATTAGCTCCACTCGAGAGGTTCTGATTTGAATCTTTTCTCTGCCTCTTTTGTTCGGTCAATTGAAGACGAAACTCACCTGGAAACCCAATGAGGACTAGAAGTATTAAAAAAAAGAATGGTTGGCAGTGGCGCGCCGTGCATGTCACTCTTAGGCCTTCAGTAGTGCTATGTCTGAATCAATCCGCATCTGCCACTGTAAAAAAATATGGTGTGATTTTACTACACGTCCTGTACTGTACTAGCTGGTACAGTTAACCAGGAAATACCTTGTGAAGAAAGAAATACAGTAAAGTCTCGTGATATCGATATCCAAGGGAGCCCGAAAAAATATCGATATAACCGGGATATCGATATATCCGACCCTGTTTGCATGTATTTTTCTCCGTGCGTGCATAGAAATAGTATCGATATAACCGGGACTATCGATATATCCGATATCGATATAACGAGACTTTACTGTATTCTCATTAGACTGTTCGAGTTTTTACCATCGACGTGTGGATTCATCATATGGGGTCAGAAGTCGCTCTTTCACACCAGAGAAAATGATTGCCGATGGATGGCGAAGCATCCATAATAACCTCTTAAAATTGCAATATTATTTGCTATTTTCGCTAGTTCTTAATGATGTCCAACTATTGTTGAAAAGTCTGTCTTGAAAATGGTTTTAATAGTAAATCTGCAACCAAAATCCATTTCGTCTCCTTCTTCAGCCATGATGGGTTGACAAATCTACTATTCAATCGACGCAAAATATATTTGCTCATACCGATAAAGTGCGCTACCTCTGGCCAGTATGATCTTATCACCAGTGCCTAGTGATACTATATTGTCCAATGCCGATACAGCCATTCAGGTGATTAGCCAATCATAGTTTGCGAAAACTCTGACGCCTTTTGTGTTGCAAACTTGAAATCCGATGGGTTAAAGTAACAGTTTGATTGACACATTTGATGATCCAGGGCCTGCAGAACTGATTGTGAAGGCGTATTATAAAAATATTATTAACATCAGTCCGTGATTCAGATATTTTTAGGCCAGCAGAGAAGGCTTTATAGGCCTTGACGGTCCGCCACTGATGGTTGGATTGAAGTGAACTTGATAATGGATGACGTTTCAACCAATGGCAGAACGAATCATTAAAATGTTATATCGGTTCCACGGTCAAGCTTGTTCCACCACATTCGACCTCGTCTTCTCTCTCGACCCCGTGCCCCTCCTCCCACCTCCCTTCCGACTACTTATTGACTAATGATGTGCAGCAAATGCTTCCCCTTGTGTTTCCCTCCCTCTCCTTGGACCTTAGCTTTTCGCCTCATCCTTTTATCCCCAACACTACCCAGGCGAGACCCCGGGTAGGTTTAATTGGCTGGTATCAATTACAGCGGTATTGCATATGAACTCACGGGAGGGTTCACTTTATTGCCACGCATGCCTTCTTCTTGTCCCTGGATAACCAGATTTTGGGTTTATCAGACATGCCATGCCCTCCGTTCTTCTCTGTTTCCCACCAAATAGTCCCTTTCATGACATCCGCCCCTCCTTCTCAGTTTCCCTCTCTTCTACTAACTCTCCTGTCCTTATATATTCCAGCCGCCACTTTTAAATAAATCCCTGCGGCAGGGACTGAACCAGACATGGCCATCATGGGACCAAGAGGAGGCTAATGCCTTTTTAATGAGTCCTCGGCCACAATGTGACACAGGGAAAGTGGCAGGAATCGGTGGCTGGTGAGCCCTTGGTCTAAGGTATTTATCACCTGAAAAGTTCTGATCCACTGCGCTTGTGGGAGGGCGAGGGTGGGGGAAAGACGGGCAGAGAGGGAGGAAGGACGTGGTTGAACGAGAGAAGACATTTCCGCAAAAGCCAAGAAAGCGTGGCATGTCTGATGCGTTTGAATTGGCAGTAACCGAATTATTTGTGCGTGAAGTCCAGCTAATGCACCGATGTCAAAGAAAAGGCCCGGGGGTGAAATCTGGCCCGGCACATCATTTTATCCGGCCCGCGAAAGCAAATAGTGAAATTCCATGATGCTTGCGAAAGTCCGAACCAAAATTTCAAATTGTCCGATGTAAGCCACAAAAGCAGTCATTGTTTTTTACGACAATTTTTAAAACTAGTCATTCATTAATTCATTCACTGCCATACGCAAATTTAATCGGGAATTGAAAATATGACGTAGAGCGCCATTCCCGAATTTGTTCGGGTTTTGTTTTTTCATCCTTGGGTGCCAATCAAGCGCTGGCCATGGCCTCTCGTCATGTTTTTATTTTTTTCCATAATTAGGCGGCATTTCCCTTCTTTCCAAGTTTGCGCTTTGTTCCAGCTTCAGCTGTTTTTAAAGCGCTATATTAACCAATATGGATGTATTGCATTGTATTTGGGACAGCCACTCTCATCACAAGCTCTGATACCTCCAGACCCATCTAATTTAGGAATTAACCCTTTTTTTCTGATGAAAGATGAGTCTAGTAAGGCTTCTTATGGTGCATTGAATGTTGATGTAGTCCTAAAACTCAATATTCTGTGGGTCCTGGAATTCAAGTGAAAATGACTAAAACCCTGGCACTGGAGTGGACATATTTTTGCACATGTCTGGCAGTGAATGAGATAATTTGTTGTGCACTCTGTATGTAATATGTGGAGGGCGATTAAAAAAACAATGAGTGGTTTACTTCTCCCGTTGCGTGTAAATCCGCTTCAATTCCGAGCGGCGGCTCTTTGTTGCCGATTATGTTCCACTGAAAAAAAACAACCAAAAAAAACATTTCATGTTCTTGCAGAAATTTAAGTAGCTCACACACCTGCACTTTGAGTCATACTTGCTTGATGCATAATGAGAAATCCTAATGACATTCACAGTGCTTTGACAGTAATTAATATTCCCCCACAGTGATCGCCTGAGAGAAGAAAAAAAAAAGCCCAGCGTGCGGATTGCCTTCTTTGAGAGTTCTCGTGTAATTATAATCCCATTTCATCTCATTTTAATACCCACCGCGCCGCGTATTCAAACAGCAGATCGAGTGAAATTGCTCTAAGTGGCTGAAAAGCAAATAAGAAAGATTAGCATCCAAAGGAAAGCCACCTTTGGTGATTAACGTACCTGGCCGAATGTAACGACCACGGGAGTGAAAGAACTTGTAAAAAAAAAAAGCTGCTGAATCTCTATTCTTGCAACTACCGATGTGCTTCGCATGTCAATGTCGGCCTGTTGAGGCTTTGCAACACATAAAAAGAAGCTCAATGAAGTGGAAGTTGAAAAAAACTATAAAATAAAATGCCTATCGCCATTCCTTCAATGTTCAGCGAGGTCCATTCTCACGCCGTATCGCGCTAATCAAATACATTTCGCTCTTATCGTACCTTCCCGAAGGTACGACGTATTCATTCTCTCAAATGTCACTCGGACGAGACTTAAATGGCCGCTGTTCCTTGCCAATTGCGCCTTTATCGCCACATTGAATTTGTTTATTTTTATTTTAATCCAGAAAGAGCAAAAATAACATACGTCCGTGTATGCTCTCAGTCGTATAGAAGTAGTCCATCGATGAAAAGGTTTCTTCAGCCGTCATTTAATGTGTCGGACGTTTCGTTCCTCATCTAAAGTGCTTTGTCAGCGAACTAAAGTTGTGCTGGTATATCTAGCCCTATTTATATCCTTTATATCATGGACAGAGGTCCATCAGGGCTGGCCCCACCACCTCTGTCCATTAGAAATATAAATCTGGACAGAGTTACCAGCACAAGTTTAGTTCGCTGACGAAGCTCTTCGGATGAGGAGCAAAAACACCTTCAAAGAAGTA
Source organism: Hippocampus bargibanti (assembly GCF_051943395.1). NCBI lineage: Eukaryota > Metazoa > Chordata > Actinopteri > Syngnathiformes > Syngnathidae > Hippocampus > Hippocampus bargibanti. Next base: position 8,285,197 of record NC_142753.1, on the reverse strand, counting down.
CAGATGACGGCTGAAGAAACCTTTTCATTGACAAAAATAACATAGTATGTTGGCTAAAAAAGCTAAATGCAATTTGTATTGACAAAAAAAAAAACAGAAGCAAGCTATGGTTGTGAAAAAAGAAGCTGCCACAATTCCATTTTTTGACTCAAGATGGGAATATTTATATAACGCTCCTACTTGGGTGGGGGAGAAGGAGAAAAAAAAGTGTAATAATCTGTTCTGGTGTGGCAGTTGCACGTTTTCCAAGATTATCACAGTGTTCCGTCGCGCTTTCAGCCGCCGTCCCGCTCCCCGCGCCGCATTAGAGATCCGAAGCAGACTTGTGATTTACATTCAAATGACAGACGAAATAGACAAGATTAAGAGGACGCCCCCGTCGCGGGGGAGATTTGTTCGGAGCTCCAGACACTGTTTGCTTTCGTAAGAGTCTTCAGCCGTGCGATGCCGCCCGAGAATTGACGTAATATAGCGTTTGCAGCAAAAAAAAAAAACAACAACAAAAAAAAACAACTAGTCAGATACCAAATAACCCGCGTTAGTTTCTGGTGTCAAGATAAGACTATACTCCCTTTGGCTTTTCTCTCTGCTGCTAGCTAGCGTATGTTCCAGACAGCCATTAATGTTGAATGAGTCGGCGGAAGGCCCGGGGGAAGGGGAGAGTAAAAGATAAAGAGGAAATGGAAACAAAGAGGGCAGAATCGCAATCGAAAATGCAAGATTGAATGTTTGCACGGTCAACATTCTGTGTGTAAAAAAAAAAAAAAATGTGTGTTTACACTCATGATGCGAATATCGTCCATGGTGATTAAAAGTCAGTTTAACTCATTCACGAGTTGATTTGGGAATTGAAAATATGTCGTAGAGCACCATTCCCGAGTTTGTTCGGGTTTTGTCATGCTTTGGTGCTGATAAAGTGCTGGCCATTGCCTCTGGCAATATTTTTTCCCTTCCACAAGGGGGCAGTATTTCCTTTTTTTTTTCCGATGCTAGCGTTTTGTTCCAGCTCAGCTGTTGTTAAAACGCTATATAAACCAATATGTACGTATTGCTATGTATTAACTATCTGTTAGCTAGCTAGCTTTCTATCTATTTGACTTCTGGCTTGAGTGAACGCTGGCGCATGTGGCTGCCGCTGTTCACCCGCAGAAAAACTGATCCTGTGACTGTAAAGTGACCTTGAGAGTTTTGAAAGGCGCTTATAAATGAAATGTGTTATTATTATTATTTTGGACAGGCACCCTCATTTGAAGCTCATATAACTCCATACCCATATAATTTAGGAATTAACTTCTTTTTTCTGATGGACGCATTTCTGATTAGTTTATTCAAAACTACGTTTATTCGAAATAATCTTTTTTAAAAAAGCTGATCTGATTGGAGGAGATAAACTCATATGCTGCCATTCCCGAATTTGTTCGGGTATTGAAAAGCATGACGGGGAGCGCCATTCCCGAATTTGTTCGGGTTTTGGTTTTTCTTGCGATGGGGTACCGATAAAGCGCTGGTTAGAACTCTAGCAACATTCTTCCCTGACACGACGGGGCAGCATTTGCCTTTTGTTCAGCTGCCCCCATTTCAAGCTCATATAACTCCTGACCCATGTTATTTAGGAATTAACTCTTTTTTTTGATGAAAGAAGAAAATATAAGGTTTCTTATGTTACATTGAATGTTTATGTAGTCCTAAAACTCAATATTTTATGGGTCCTGGAATTCGAGTGACAATGACAAAAACCTTGGCACTGGAGCGGAAACATTTTTGCACGTCTGGCAGTGAATGAGTTAACGACTTAATTCGGATCATCCCAGGCGGTCGTGAGCGTGAGTCTCGATATGATTGGAGGGGAAAAGTTCCTGAAAGTCGCAAGTGGCCTCAAATGACCAAATGCTTTAGTCATGATCAGACTCGCCGAGTGCTCAATAGGTTGCATTAAATCAAAGCCATTTACATTAATCTCCATTTGTGAGTGGCTGGCTGATTTCAAAACAAGCTCTCTTCATTTGACTGCCGAGGACACCAATTCATCACAATTTGTTCAGGTACTCATAGCCTCCCGCGACTGAGCGCTTGTTTTATTCATCCCGCCAGCGGAACGTGATGAGAAATCATCTGTTTGGACAAGGCGTCTTTTTTTTTTTTTTTTCTTTCAAAATGCAATCGCTTTGCCTCTCCGATTTTGTTTCCATCGTTCATCCCCTGTCCTTTTCGACCCCCTCCTCATCTACAAACGCGACGACAATTATTTAGATTTGTTTGACCGGCTGCGCAATTATGGTGTGTTTACCCCGGGATAAGCCGAAGGAAAACGGTAAATTCACAAAGGAAGGAGGGGAAAAGAATTAGAAAAAGTTAGATGATGTTAACTAGATATTTGCATATATTTATGACAGCATCTGACGGCAATGTTTTCTGGAAGGCCTACTGAAGATGTCCCGCTTGCCTATTGTAAAAGTAGAAACTTTATTCCAATGAAATATCTGTATGTATCAAAATGCAAAGAATTTAGGAATTAACTCTTTTTTTTTTCTGATGAAAGAAGAGAGTGTAAGGCACAGATGTCAAAGTCAAAGCCCGGGGGCCAAACCCGGCCCGCCACATCAGTTTATTCGGCCCGCGAAAGGAAATCGAATTTGTGAAATTCCATGATGCTTGCTAAACTCCAAACCAAAATTTCAAATTGTCCCATGAAAACCACAAAAATTATATTTTTTACTGCAAATTTGAAAACTAGTTATTCATTATTTTGTTTGTCTGCTATGTATATTCGATATATATGTATATTTTAAAATTCTTTATACATTTAAAGCTATCCATAACCTTGGCCCCCATATCTATCTGACCTTCTTCAAATTTCTATTCCCCCTCTTTCCCTCAGATCCTCTTCCTCCCTCCACCTCTATGTGCCCCCCTGCCTGTCTCAGCATGATGGGGGACAGAGCTTTCAGCTGCTCTGCCCTCAAACTCTGGAACTCACTTCCTCCCAACATCCGTAACAGTGATTCTTCTTCGCTTAAAATAAAATGTATTAATTAAATAATATAATACAAATAATACATTTAAAAATAATAAAATTGTATTATTAACCAAGCTCGAGTTGCGGGGGCAGCAGTTTCAATGGGGAAGCCCAGACTTCCCTTACCCGAGCCACTTCTTCCAGCTCTTCTTGGCAGATCTCGAGGCGTTCCTCGGCCAGCTGGGTGGGCCATAGTCTCTCCAGAGTCTCCTGGGTTGTCTCGGAGTCTTCTGTCAGTGGAGCATGCCCAGCCAGGCATCTTAATCATATGCCCGAGCCACCTCATATGACTCCTATCTATGTGGAGGAATATATTTCTATCCCTGATATAGCGGGTCATCCACCTCTCACAACCGAGGTGGAATCTGAAGCAGCCCCCCAACCCCCAAAAGCTCAATTTAGCACCCCCTCACCCCTCCAGCACATAGACACCGACCACTTCTTTTCTCCTGATTTATACCTGCGGTATCAGTCATGATCACGAGTCGTTTGTTTTTGTGTCGCCTCGCGAGGAAAGCAACTGACAAACTAAGTTTTACTATCCTTTTATCGTCTCACCACCAGGCCAATAAAATTCAGCGCAGATGAAAAAGTTGCGGCGATATTTACGATCGTCACCCCCAACCCGGTGTTGTGAGTGTCATGGCGGGCAAGGAGGCGTCTTTTTTTGCAAAACACACAACTCACAATTATTTTCGGTCGTTTTTCATTGAAGAGGAAATGTAAGCGCCTCGCAAAATTAACAAAGGAACAAAAGAATAATAAACTTGAAATGATTTGGCAAACCAAATTGGGAAATGCACTTTTTTTGGGCGATCGTGTGACTCATTGTCAGAATTGTCGTTCATTGATAACCAAAGCTGATTGAAATATTGGTCATCGCCATCACCCCATTCATGCTTCATCGTGCTTGTCTTCATTAGGTTCCTGGTTAAGTTGCGACCTATCACCAGCTCATTTTGCCCGAGAATCGGGGGACACCCTGGACCGCTTGTTTGTCAATCCGGAGTGACTGGACGATGCCGCTTGAAGATAGTGCAAAGTCTGAAGGTAATGATCAAATGCTAATTCATTAATCGTGCACATAAATGCTTTCTGAATTGCATTGGATTAGCCTTTACTAGTCTCGCAGTGGAGAAATTTATTGTAAATTCTGGAATATAAAGCGCACCTTCAACGAATGACATATTTAAAAACCTTTTCCATACATAAGGCGCACCGGATTATGAGGCCCATGGTCAGGTTTTGAAAAATATATTTTCTTTTACATTTCACAGCAGCAAAGTTATGGAAGGAAAAGGAAATAATAATAATAATAATAATAATAAAAATAATAATAATAATAATATGAATACTAATAAAAATACTACTTATACTAATAATAAAACATTACATTTTAAGGACTCAAGGACACTTTACAGTCACAGACAAGCATCGGTACTATAATAAATAAAATACAATCACGACTACAATGCAATAAATAAAATACAATTATAAATAGAAACAAGAGAGAGAGCTACGCAGAAAATGCAATTTTAAATAGGTCGGTTTTGAGAGGAAAGGACAGGAAGAAGTAGAAAAAACAAAATACAGGACCTGCTGTTAATTCAGCCACTCTCGCGGCGCCATCTTGAAATCAAAAGAACAAAAAAAAACATAACAAAATAATATTACAACACAGAGTCATTCAATCGTAAGCACTTTTTTGCACCGTCTTTGTTGTATGAAGCAGTTCGAGATGAAAGAGGGTCAAAACATCCTTTTCACCAGTGGATCAGGGACGTCATGGTGGAATGTGCACGTCGGCTACAAACTAAATATGGAAAGCAAACACGAAGCTGTTGCATTCATTGACCAATTAAAATTGTCGCATATTTCTTGTCCCACGTAAATCCGCTTCAATTCCAAGCCGCGACAGTTCCCCATGTGCAGGCAACCGGGTGTGACTGCGTGTAGGATTGCGTCTTGTCCCTCCAAATGGACACCGCTGAGCCAAATGCGTCACCAGGGATAAGAAATATTCGCTAGATTACTCATTTTCAGAAAAAAAAAAAATCATTGATAGACTTGTTTTTTTTTTTTTTTTTTTTTTTGGTCACCCCTACCCTTCCTCTATCCCTCGTAAACACACGCACATTTATTTGGCTTGCTGCAGCTGTAACGTTGAAGCTCAATGCCAACTGTCAGAAGTGTTTGCTTTTGGACTGCATGGTTGAGGGAGCATGTGACAACTGCGGCTTCCCCTCCCGCGTTTTCTTTTCAGCGACTGCAGTTTAATTGTTAAGCTTTGGAAAATTCAGTGTCCAAAAATACTTTTTTTTCCCTACGCCTCTCTCTCCTTTCCACCTCCACAGAGTTGTAGTAATTTTTGGAAAGGCACAAAACTTCTAATGCCTCTATCGTGCATTGCTGCGGGGAGAATTGCACCAAAGAGTAACTTAATTTCACAGAGAACGTTTCGCTCGGTGTCCAGAGGGAAACAAAAGTTCAGGGTTCAAAAAAGTTCCCTTCCTTTTCTTCGGAAGGGAACTTTACAAATGATTTATATCGACCGTACCAAAGGTATCCAAAAAAGCAGGCAAGCAGGCTCCGAAGGGGGAAAAAAATAAATAAATCTTCATCTTTGACATGGCGTGTGGATGTGCGAATTACTTTTTTTTTGGGTATATGCACCGCACGTATTTATTTCTGACAGCAAGACACGCGGGATTCAATTATTCATTTTATTAATTTTATTGATTTTATTAACTTATTCAATGCCATTCACAAATTCATTCTGGAATTGAAAATATGACACAGAGCGCCATTCCTGAATTTCTTCGGGGTTTGGTTTTTTCATGCTTGGGTGCTGATAAAGCACTGGCCAGACCTCCGGCAATGTTTTTTCTTTTCCACAAGGGGCAGCGTTTCCTTTTTTTCCCTTCTGTTAGTGCGTCGTTCCAGCTTCAGCTTTTTTAAAAGAGCTATATAAACCAATATGTATGTATTGTATTGTATGTTGGACCGCCACCCTCATTTCAAGATCCGATAACTCAAGACTCATATAACTTAGGAATTAACTCTTTTTGTCTGATAAAAGAAGACAGACTCATTTACTGGCATTCAAAATTTATTCTGGAATTGAACATATGACAGAGCGCCATTCCCAAATTTGTTCAGGGTTTGTTTTTTCATGCTTGGGTGCCGATAAAGCACTCGCCACACCTCTGGCAATCTTTTTTCTTTTCCACAAGGGGCAGCATTTCCTTTTTTTACCTTCTGTTAGTGCGTCGTTCCAGCTTCAGATTTTTTAAAAGCGATATATAAACCAATATGTATGTATTGGATTGTATTTTGGACAGTTGTCCTCATTTCAAGCTCATATAACTCCAGACCCATATAACTTAAGAATTAACTCTTTTTTTCTGATAAAAAAGACAGTGTAAGGTTTCTAACGCTGTATTGAATGTTTATATAGACCTAAAACTCAATATTCTTTGGGTCCTGGAATTCAAGTGACAATGACAAAAACCCTGGCACTGGAGTGGACACATTTTTGCATGTTTGGCAGTCAATTAGTTAATTTTATTGATTGTATTTATTTCGTGAGCATTTTAATGTAAAACCTTTTGTCCTATTATGCCTTAGCCTTCGCTGGCTGTTTCGTGATCGAATGTGAGCGTAAATAGCGTTTACTTAGTAGACATAATAAATGGTGGCACCGTGGGCTATTAAAAAAAACTGTATGATTCCATGATACATGACACGAATGGAAAACACTGCATCTTGTCTATATTCCAAAGACAAGTCGATCGATGGTTTGTGATTGATGGACAGAAAGTGATACATTAGTCACGTCTTAGGAAAATGCTTCGGGCGTGGGAAACTCTTTCGTCCCCGTCTTTCGACCACTTCAGTGTTGTTACTCATTTAATCCGCCTTTTTTTCCCCCCTCCCCGACGCTCACCCGCCACCCACCGCCCGCCATGCACACTTTCTCTGTGGCTATTTTATTGTCCCCCTGCGGGATCCTTTTAAGATTTAGCTGTGTACGCACCTTGTAGCAAGCCGTGCTACATCGTGGGAGTCTCGCCCTGGTGCAGTTCTTTGGTGTAATTCAACAACGACCTCTCAAAAAAGAGCCCAAAGGCAGCCAAGCAGAAGAAACCGATGTCGTACATCTTGGTCTGTGTCTTTTGCCTTTTTTTCCTGTCTTGGAGGCCCTAATCGCACGTAGCAATATGTATCGCCAAAATGAACAATTTTACGGTAATCGTCTTGTTGTTGAACGAGGCCACTGTGAAAAAGAACATTGAAGAATCTTTAGCATGGTTGCAACAATTGTTTGATGTAATCATTCAAATATCCACGTCGAGACTGTTGTAGGCCCACTACAGTCCTGTAGATGGCAGCAGGATCCATCATTATTCCTCAATTGCATACTTTCCGCTCACAGTGTTTTGAAACAACAAACATCCTTATTTAAATTTTTTTTTTTGTGTTTTTAATGAGGTAATGAGATGAAAAAATTGAGCCATTGTGAAAAAAAAAACGAATTGGCGGCAAATGAACTCATTCACTGCCAGACGATGTGCAAAAATGTGTCCACTACAGTGCCAGGGTTTTTGTCATTGTCACTCGAATTCCAGGACCCACAGAATATTGAGTTTTAGGATGACATAAACAAACCTTAGACTCTCTTCGTTCATTAGAAAAAAAAAGAGTTAATTCCTAAATTATATGGGTCCAGAGTTATATGAGCTTGAAATGAGGGTGGATGTCCAAAATACAATGCAATACATACATATTGGTTTATATAGCGCTTTAATAAAAGCTGAAGCTGGAACAAAGCGCTAACATGGAAAAAAGGGAAATGATCCCCCCTTGTGGAATGGAATAAACATTGACCAGCACTTTATCGGCACCCAAAAAAAAACCAGAACAAATTCGTAAATGGCGCTCTACATCATATCTTCAATTCCCGATTAAATTCGTGAATGGCCGTGAATGAGTTAATCAAACCCAACATTTTGACCTTCTTTTCAGTTTTCATGTCATCGTTTAAAATGAAATAGTTTGAGTTGAGAGGACAATCTGGCAATAGGAAGCTTCTATCCTGATGCCCTTGTTTCATATTCATGAGTGTGCGTGGGCTTACGTGCGCACTGCTTTTGTTTTCCTCCGTTAACAGAATACCAACAAATGCCTTTCCAACTGAGACTGATACGTTTTTTTTTTTAATGCGTCAGGAAGGTTTTTCCATAGTATGTTTTTCAATTTGGCACGTAACGTCATCTGGAGTGATACGATGCGATTCAATAGAGCTTGAACAATTCCATTTGCATCTTTGTTACGGAATGTATGTTTTAACATTGGTTTCCTGGAAATGAAATACATGAACAAAAATAGATATTTTTTTCCCTGTAATGTGAGAGAAAAGAAAACAACATTGGCAGGGGTATTAATGAAACAGTAGATAAGCAATATTGACAAGTTTAAAATAATTAATCCACCTTCTACTTTTTCCATCTAAAAACAATTTCAAAAGCACATCATGCATTTCATTTCACTCCTCCGTGAGCCATCGCCTTAGCTAATTCACTGCCAGACGTTGTGCTAGCTAACTATTACCTAGCTATTGGCTAGCTAGCTAGCTTTCTATCTATTTGAGTTACTTCCGGGTTGAGTGAACGCTGGCGCGTGTGGCTGCCGCTGCTCACCCACAGAAAAAAAACTGATCCTGACTGTAAAGTGACATTGAGAGTTTTGAAAGGCGCTTTGAAATGAAATGGATTATTATTATTATTATTATTATTATTATTATTATTATTATTTATTATTATTATTATTATTATTATTTAGCTTGTAGTAGACGTGCACATTCCACCATGACGTCCCTGATCCACTGCTGAAAAGGACCCTTTGATCCTCTCCTCTTTCATCTCGAGCTGCTTCATGTCACAAAGAGGGTACAGCAAGAGTGGCTGCCTTTCAGGCAGCTCCTGTATTTTGTTTTTTTACTTCTTTCAATCCTCTTCCTTTCATCGCTTTGCTGCTGTGAAATGTCAATTTCTCCACTGTGAGACAAATAAAGGTACATCCAATCCAATCCAAAATGTGTTCACTCCAGTGCCAGGGTTTTTGTCATTGTCACTAAAAATCCAGGACTCACAGAATATTGAGTTTGAGGACTACATAAAAATTCAATTCAGTGTAAGAAACTATAGATTCTCTACTTTCATCAGAAAGAAAATGTAATTCCTAAATTATATGGGTCTGGAGTTATCTGAGCTTGAAATGGGGGTGGCTGTACAAAAGGCAAATGGATGGATTGATGGATGGATCCCAATCAACCTCCATTTCGCTCTATTGTCGTGATCTCCTCGATTTTGTGACATTTTATTTGCGCTGAAACAATGCGGAGGCATGAAAAGCTGTTATGATCATCGCTAATGCGGCTTTCTTCAAGGAAATTATGAGACCTTGACTTGTATCGACAAAGAAAAAAAATGACGAGCGGGTCATGATCGTGTCAGTCGGCCTTGCTGTTTGTCGGCTGGCCCGGTCGGACTTGGGCAATCAGGAAGATAGCGCGAGGCTTTCTTTTCCATTTAGTGTGGAGTGCAATTGCCACTTGGTGACAGAGTCAGAGCGTGATAGTCACCTGGGCTCTTTCTACACACTGGACCGAACATAACAAGCTGCCAAAAAGCAGCTTTGCTATTGGACCCGCGGGGGGTTTAAGACACTTGTGCAGCTCCATGCGAAAGCTCCCAATCCTGTTGCTTTGTACCTTTTTCTTCCTCTTAGACCTCCCTGCATCGTATGATGGAGTTCCCGCCGGTTTTTGTTTGACGGTATTGACAGTCAATACGACGCTTCTTGGGACCTCAATTTGTTGTTGAGAAAGGAATGATCAGAGTGAAATGACAATTTGCTTTTCAGTGTAATTCCAGTGTCGATCACTTGATGGCAGCATACCATTTTATTTGGCACCGTAAATTGGCGGATGAAAAATGAAAAAGTATTAACTCAGTTTAGAAGATTTTAATATTCTATTAAATATATGTATGTCTATGTATATGTATATGTATATGTATATGTATATGTATATGTATATGTCTATGTCTATGTCTATGTCTGTGTGTGTGTGTGTGTGTGTGTGTGTGTGTGTGTGTGTGTGTGTGTGTGTGTGTGTGTGTGTGTATATGTGCGTGTGTGTGTATCTATATGTTTCTATATATGTATATGTGTGTATATATTTGTATGTGTATGAGTGTATATATTTATGTGTACGTGTGTCTTTATGTATATCCATCTCTCTCTCTCTCTCTCTCTCTCTCTGTGTGTCTGTGTGTGTGTATATATATATATATATTCATACATACTGTATATAAGGGACATATATGGGACATTTTATTGCAGTTTCGTTAGTGACCCACAGAAGGCACTGTGTGACTGCATAGCGCTACCTTTGCCAGAGCTGTCATCCCGATGGCTGAGGTGCCTTGTGGTCTCTCTATTTGTCGCTTTACGTGCAAAACACCCTCCACCCCGTTCGACCATGGCTGTTATCAGCCATCCCCACCCCCTTCCAGTGCTCAGGAAAAAAAAGAGGCGATTCGGGCAGGAAGCACCTCACTGGCACATGATTTGAAGATCATTGTGCCCCTTGAAATAGTTCGACAGTTAGGGAGGTTGTCTGAAAGAATTAATAAGTCATGAAAGAGCACCGGCAGAGCTTTTTGGGATGTGTCTGTTGAGTTAATGTTAGGTTAGGTTGCGCTAATTTCCCTCAGATATGAGAGCGCGTTTTAGAAAAGCTATTTTCATATTAATTCCAGCCCATATTACGACAGCGCCTGCGGTGTGACTATTAGCATAGTCAGGTGTATGACGTGTCTGGAGTCTGACGGGTCACGCGCTTGCCTGACCCCGGGCACGTGAGAGAGGATGAGAACCGGGGATACGCCTGTGTAAATGTCATGTTTTTGATGTGAATAATATGCAAGGCCATCTATGACCCCATCCACTCGAAAACTACGGTTCCCTGGAGCGGTTCTGAAGAACATATGGAAGTCTATGAAAAATTCGGAAGGACACACGAGAGAGTCTGTTTCATGCTTGGATATCAAAAGGCTCAGCGTATCACAATCTGTTTGATTGACCCGTCACTGGTAGAGAGCAGGTCGCGTTTTAAATAACACCAGAAGGTCGATAATTTTCGTGCAAGTAGTGAAAAATAAGAAAAAAGTGGTCATGCGAACTAAAATCTTTTGTATCCAGATGACTTGAGTGAGTGCAACCACTTCATAAATTGAAATTAAGCAGTGTATTTTCTGGAACATAAGGCACACATTCAACGAATGGCATACAGTGATACCTTGGTTTATGAACGCTTTAGCTCAAGAACCTTTTGCCTTATGAACATTAAATTCCCGAAAATAGTTTCCGGGAAACACACGGAGCACCACAATGGCTGGCGGACTACTTTTCGGTGGAAGAACAACAAACCACACGGCCGAACAGTGCCACCGTGGCTGCTGGACTACTTTTTCACACCCTCTTTCTCTGAGTGCATACATGGTTTGCTATCGACCATCACAAAGGTGAATAAAACGACTTTATTATACAGTACAGTTTATTTCTTTAATTACAATATAATAGCTCATTTATTATACACAAATAAGGTATATTTTGTGGAGTTTTAAGGCTTATTTAGTAGAAAATTATGTTTTAATGGGACCTGGGAACGGATTATTCTCATTTTTATGGTTTCCTATGGGAAATTAACGTTTGGAAGACACACTTTTAACCAATTAAGTCCGTAAGCTAATAATAATAATAGCATAATATCAATCAATCAATCAAAGAATTTTGATTGATTTTGAATTTTAGGATATACAGTATTCTAAGAACTTGGGATGTCAAATCAGTCAGGTTCGAATCCATTGAAACGAATCACTTATAAATGACTTGGATGCTATGATAGATTGAAAGAACAACAAAAGCCGTGTTGTTGCCATGGCAACCCCCATATCACCTCTCCTATAATACAGGTAGGTCAGCCCACACACCTCGCCGCATGCTCAAATGTTTCTTTCACCCACATTAAAATACAAATCAGCTCCGTTGCCGTTTTACGTGTAGATTAGTCTCTGTCACCGGCGATTCAAAAAAACAAACAAACAAAGGTGAAACATTTCAACTTATCAATTCGAAGGCTTTTGCTATTTTTCAACGGCTTTTGGGATTCACAAAAGTGTGGAGAGGTGCTGAATTTTGCACACCCTTATCGACTGTCTGTGTGGCTCGCCGGCCAGGTGTCAATCAATGGCACTAATGTTGACAGGATCCAGACTTTTGATTGACGGAGGAAAGGCAGCTTTCGACGCTTCGTGGGAGGGGGGGATTTGGTCGACGGCTACAATTGAGGTGGCCACCATGTGGTTGATATATATATATATATATATATATATTTTTTTTTTTATTGCCCCCCCACATACTCATATTCTCGAATAGTATCAGGTGAAAAGCAATCACTATCGTAGCAGCTTTAGGCTAATTGGCATGAAGGGACATTTTAAAACAGAAGTGGTTCGACTTGTGTGTTTGCACAACATTTTGGGAATCTCCCAACACGTTAACTTATTCGCTGTCATTCCCGAATTTATTTGGGAATTGAAAAGTGGGACAAATTTGTTCGGATTTTTCTTGCGTAGGTGCTGATAAAGCGCTGGGCATACCTCTGGCCATGTTTTTTTTTTCCTTCCACGAGAGGGCAGCATTTGCTTTTTGTCTATGTTAGAGCTTTGTTACAGCTTGAGTTGTTGTAAAAGTGCTACAGACTTTCTCCTATTTACGAACATTCGAGTTACGAACATTTTTGCTCTATCTCTAAGATATGTAGTATTCTCTCCAGTTGTACATGTACATATTTTTATAGAGCATATATTTTATTAAATGTTTATTTTTCAGCACAAACCAATACCGGTTATTTATACAAGCCTTAACATACTTATATAATCCCGAAACATACTTATATATGCCTTAAACATACATTCCATCCAAAATATAGCACTGAAGCAACTTACGAACAAATTCACCTTACGAACAACTCGTTCGTAAGTTGGGGAGCGTATGTATATAAATCAATATCTATGTATTGTATTGTATTTTGTACAGGCCCCCCCCCCCCCCCCCATTTCAATCTCATATAACTCCCGACCCATGTAATTTAGGAATTAACTCTTTTCTGATGAAAGAAGATAGTCTAACGTTTCTTACATTGCATTGAATGTTTATGTAGTCCTAAAACTCAACATTCTGTGGGTCCTGCAATTTGGGTAGAAATGACAAAAACCCTGGCGCTGGACTGGACACATTTTTGCACATCATCAAAGTCAAAGTCAAAGTCAGCTTTATTGTCAAATATGCTAATATGCATGACATACAGCACAGATGAAATTACTGTCCTCTCGGACCCAGCATGCAAGGCACTTAGAATTACTTAACAAACATAAACATGAAAACGGCAATTTGCCGGGAGAGGGGAGCCGCTGCGTGTTCACACGCCGCCATCTTGGGGAAAAAAAAATTGAAAAAATAACAAATATGACAACACAAAGACACAGAGTATGACAACACAAAGCACTAGCAGTGAATGAGTTAAAGTAGCTTAATTTTAATCACTGTAAATTTTTTGGGGGGGAGGTAAGCGGGTAAGCTACATTACATGTGGATCTTTTTTCCAATCGATGAGAGAATCCACAGGAGTACCTAGCGGCCATTTTCTTATCTGCTGTTGGAATAAAGTCCGCAGCCAAACGTGCAAGTGCGTCTTGTCATTCATTCGACAGCCCAACTTTTTCTTCTGTTCCCTGCTTTGCATGTATTGCCAGTAAATACTCACTTTAATTTGACTTGGGACTGTATTGCCCAAATTAAATCTAAACACCCCCGCCCCATATGCAATCATATTTTAGAAGGACAGCGAGATGTGGGTTGACTATAGAGCATAGACAGAGTGCAAAAAAAATAATAAAAAAAAGATGTCTCTTAATGCGTCGCTTCCTCTTTTCGCTACAAACTGATCAAAATCCGAAGCGGCTTGCCGGGAGTGTATTTTGTAGACCTTTTTAAGTTGCCGTTGCTCAATCGGGCCTAGCACCCGAATGGCGCTAATGGATACGAGGCTGCAATTTGTCCTCTGAGTTAATCAGCCCTGAGCGGGAGCGGCGATGTAGCCCGTGACTGTTAGGGAGGTGAAATTTATAGATTTTGTAAGTAGGAGAGAAAAGCAAGTGTGAATCCGGCTGATTTCGCCATTGAAAAGGAGAGAATAAATCAGGCTATCTATCATACATGAGCCAGTAAAAAGGCTTTTTTTTTTTTGGTTGGAATAAACGATCTCCGCTTGCTACATAAATATTATCATGCTTCACAGTCCTGTCCGTTTTATGAACTCCTGCCATGAAACACGGATGAGAGAAGAAAAAAAATCACATTACAGTAAAGTCTCGTTATATCGGTATCGGATATATCGATAGGACCGGTTATATCGATACTATTTCTATGCACGCACGGAGAAAATTACATGCAAACAGGGTCGGATATATCGATAGTCCCGGTTATATCGATATTTTTTTCGGACTCCCGAGAATATCGATATAACGAGACTTTACTGTATATGAATGTTTTATACCGCCAAGACCGAAGACTAGTCTCGTTTGAACCAGTCGCGATTTAGTGTTCTTCAAACTTTTTCAAACTTCATTTCTTATTGTCAGACCAAGAACTCATTTCAAACTTACAATTATACTTCGATAGAGTGCAGCGTTGTTGTTTTTTAGATACATTTGTTTGTTAAATAAAACCTCTCATGAGCACTTTGAAGCAGTCATTCATGTCTTTTGTCACTTATTGGCTCAATTACTCAAATGCGCTTTACTTTGAAGTCAACCAATCCTCCATGAAGCATCTCCAGCTTGTCCAGAATGCTGCTGCTCCCCTCTTAACTGCTACTCGTAAGAGGGAGCACGTAACTCCTACTGTGGCATCCCTTTACTGGCTCCTTATACATTTTAGAGTTCTTTTCGAGATCTTATTTGTTCATACACACCTTCCCGACTCCTCAGATCTGCTGACCAGACATTATTAGATGTGTGAAAAACTAAACGAAGGCTCAGAGGGTATCAAGCCTTTTCCGTTGCTGGTTCCAATCTCTGTAATGACCTGCCACTCACTCAACATTTGGCAAGCCCCCTCGCTGCCCATCTTTAAAACCCGCCTCAAAACGGACTTTTATTCTTTGCCATTTGACTCACACTTGATCTTGTTTTTACTCCCTGGTGCTTTCTACTATCTTTGTGACTGCTTTATTTCCTGTAAATAATCGTTGTCAATGTTAAAGCGCTATATAAATCAATATGTATTGTATTGTTAGCCGCGGTCAGATATTTCCATACACTCTGTATTGGGGATGATGGAAATGGAAATGGATGGATACACAGTACTGTATCATACTCTGCTAGGGGCTTTTTTCCAGACACAAGTTATCTTTTTTTTTGTTTGTTTGTTTGGCGGAGTATGGATTTTTTAAAGAATCGATGAAGCTCAGTATCCCCAAATGCATTTCGTTTCTGTTTGTATGTGTGTGTGTGTGAGAGAGAAAGAAAATAGAGAGAGAGAGGGTGACATGGTGTGTGTGAAAACGCCTCCAAAAACAGACTCGTCTTCAACAACCTCGAGGGACGTTATCAGCACAAGTCTTGTAGTTTCTCCTATTATCTCACCACAGAGGCCTCCGGTGGGGTTGAGACTTCATCGTTCACTGCGATATCATCAAAACACACACAGATGATTCCTTGTCCTGCCGTCCATTGTCTCTCTGCAATGGTCGCGTAATGCTCCATTTTTGACCTGGTTCTTGTAACGTGTAACTCTGGACTTTCTTTTCACAGTTCACCATCACAAATTTTGACCGGAAAATCAATCATTTGCGACATCATGTCTGACCGTGCATAGAAAAGTCCCACAAAATGGCCACGTGTTAATATTTAATGCGCATATTTGCCAGAGAGTGGCAAAAAAATGTTAGGTTTGACTCCAGTTACGGTTTCTTTGGTATCAGATACCCTGATCCCCCTTTTCCAAATATCAAGCTAAATAGAATATTATGCCTCTTTTTAGTTAAATATTCTTTGAAATCAATATGTCTGGCACGAGGTAATACATTAGAAATGAATCCCGGAAAATACGGAATAGATCGATTGAGTGCTACAAGGGGGCAACTACACTTCTGACATATAATATCACACACCTTTGAAATCATGCGGTAGATTGCTTCTAAAATGAGGGAACTACAATCACGGAAGGTACACACTGTAACGATTTGATATTCCATCTCAATCCTCTCCTGTCGGATTTCACGGAATAAAAAGGCAAGACTTTAGAACAAACATCACTGGGATTTTAATTTAGTGTTCAGATATTTTTTTAAAGAACATTTTAACAAGCCTCATCCGAAGAAGTACAAGCGAGCATTAAAAAAAAAAAAAAGAACATAAAACGCGCATATGAAAATAAAAACAATCTTAATGAAAATAATAAAAATACATTACATTTTAAGCGCTATTCAAAGCTCTCAGGGACACTTTACAGTTACAGACAAGCATAGGTACTATAATAAACTCATTAGCAAATTCACTGCCAGATAATGTGCAAAAATGTGTCCACCCCAATGCCAGGGTTTTTGTCATTTTCACTCAAATTGCAGGACCCACAGAATATTGAGTTTTAGGACTGTTTTTTGTTTATTAACTTTGCTGCCGTGAAATGTAAATTTCTCCAGACTAATAAAGTTAAATCCAATCCAATCCAAAACATTCAATACAGGGGCGTCAAAGTCATTTTTTTTGCCGCGGGCCACATTGTAGTTATGGTTTCCTCTCAAGGGCCGTTACGAATTTGGGGAAGCCATTACAATGTTTAATCCCCTCCACATATGACATAGAACGCACAACAAATGAATGAATAGCTAGTTTTCAAATCTGAAGTCAAGAATAATGACTGTTATTGTGTAATTTAAAGCAGATTCTTTACTTACAGACAGTGTAGGTGTTCAAATACCTGACATGTTTCGGCGTATACTTCCGCCTTCGTCTGCTTTAAATTAGATATCAAGTAGACAGGATGAACTGTTATTGTGGTTTACATCCAAAAATATGAAATTTTGGTTAGGATTTTAGCAAGCATGATGCAATTTCACAAGTTTGATTTGCTTTGGCGGGCCGAGAAAAATGATGTGACCGGCCGGATTTAGCCCCCGGGCCTTGACTTTGACACCTGTGCCTTAGACTATCTGTATCTGTAATTGTATTTTATTTATTATAGTATCTATGCTTGTCTGTGACTGTAAAGTGTCCTTGAGAGCTTCGAAAGGCGCTTAAAATAAAATTTATTATTATTATTATTTTTAATTCTTTCATCAGGAAAAAGGCATAATTCCTAAGTTATTTGGTTCTGGAGTTATATGAGCTTGAAATGAGGACGGCTGTCCAAAATACAATGCAACACATACATATTGGTTTATATAGCGCTTTAACAACAGCTGAAGCTCTAACAAAGCATAGACAAAAGACAAATGCTGCCCCCTTGTGGAAGAATAAATTCGGGAATGGCAGCGAATGAGTTAAATGTAAAGCAGTCTCCATTGTAACGGACACTTTGAGTAAAAAAACAGCTTCTTCATGTCAGATATGATGAGATTATATCAGCAATAGCTTTAAAAAACAGACTCCCACAGTTCCACCCCTGGGACCCAATCCAAACCTGAAACTGTCTTGTTTCACTTTCTCCTGACAGTGACGAGAGTAAGTCAGGCTCAACTTGAAATGACTCCCTAAATGTTTTCCGCGTCCTGGATCGATCCATTAATCGGCACGGAGTCCGTCACAGAGAAGCAAGGTGAAAGACAGTCATATCTGAGAGCCATTTAAATAACCCATCCTCCCTCCCCCTGTCTATCCCTTTTTGTCCTTGCCTGCCTTCATTTTTTTTCTTTCATTTTTACTTTTCATAAACAAATCTTAGCCTCTCTCTTCAGGTGTCACTTTTTTCCCCCCTTCCTCTCTTCTATTCTCTTCAATTTCCCAAGCCGTCCGTCTCATTTTCCGTCTCCATCCAAGTGAGATTGGGTACTTTCTTTTGGTGTTGGAACGCGGGTGTCTTTGGTGGCGATGGCGTGACGTAGCGGCCACATACGTCCGGATGAGATCTCTCGCTCGCTTCATTTCAACACAACGTTCAAGTCCGGCTGCAATTTTCATCATCTGCTTTCATGATTCCAGATGTGTTTGTGCTCTTCTTCCTTCTCTCTGTGATTGTAAATTCTATCTTAACGCCTGTCCGCCTTTATAGTCGCCCGTATCGGGGGTTTTAGATGAGGACAGAAAACATTCACTCGATATTTTGAGTGCTTTGTGCTGCCTTTATTAGCTGTTCGTTTTTTTTTTTTATTCATTGTCTTTAACTCATTCACTGCTAGATGATGTACAAAAATGTGGCCACTCCAGTGCCAGGGTTTTTGTCATTTTCAATTAAATTGCAGAATACCACAGAATATTGAGTTTTAGGACTACAGTGAACCCTCGTTTATTGTGGGAGATACGTGCCCAAAAATAGCTCGCGATAGGTGAAATCCGCAAAGTACAATGTAGTCAGTTTAAAAAAAAATATTTTTTCAATTTTATTTTACAATGCAAAACTGTACATACCGCAGAATTAAACAAAAATAAAACATATTTTAATAGTTTAAAGAAATGTTTAATAAAATCATATTTTGCTGCTGCGCCTATTTTATCCTGACTCTGCTGCGCTGTAGCATCTTTTTCTACTGAAGGAGTCCTTCTCCGAGAGAAGAACATTGTTATCGACACTTTTTGGCACTCTTTCTTTTTTTTGTCTTTCTTTTTTTGGATAATAGAGAACAGCTCTTCTGACCTGTTCAAAGCCAGTGTGTTTGATTTTATTCTGCTTTGTTTGCAGTGTTGTTTCTTTTACTTTGTTTGTTTGTACATTTGCATGCCATTAAAAAAAATCCCCTGGAAAAAAAATCCGTGATGCACGGAAGCCGCTATAAGTGAACCGCGAAGTGGCGAGGGATCACTGTACATAAACATTCAATTCAGCATAAGAAACCTTAGACTCTCTTCTTTCATCAGAAAAAAAAGAGTTAATTCCTAAATTATATGGGTCTGGAGTTATATGAGCCTGAAATGAGGGCAGCTGTACAAAATAAAATACAGTAAAGTCTCGTTATATCGATACTCAAGGGAGTCCGAAAAAATATCGATATAACCGGGACTATCGATATATCCGACCCTGTTTGCATGTAATTTTCTCCGTGCGTGCATAGAAATAGTATCGATATAACCGGGACTATCGATATATCCGATATCGATATAACGAGACTTTACTGTACATTCATATTGATTTATATAGCGCATTAACAACAACTGAAGCTGTGACAAAGCGCTAACATCGACAAAAGGCTAATTCTGCCCCAAAGTGGAAGGGGAAAAACATTGCCAGAGGTCTGACCAGCGCTTTATCGGCACTTCTCTCTCGCCTGAAAAAAAAAAAAAAAAAAAATTCGGTAATGGCGCTCCACATTATGCTTTTTAATACCGAAATAAATTAGGGAATGGCAGTGAATGAGTTAAGATTTTGCTCTGTGATGGGTGATGTAGTTGCAGGATGTTGCAGTACACCGTCGTTTCAGTCTCGTCTTGACTCCAAATTGTCTGGAAACGGCAGATTTTTAACTGTGATGTTTCAAATCTAATTGAAGTCAAGCCTCTCAGAAGTTTTTGTTGAGCAAGTCCAAAAATTGGCGGGTCTTGCATCATGCCAATCGGGTGCGTCACCCCTAGTTTTGAGGCCATCGCCCAGGGCGTGTGCTGCTGAAACATTCTGGATGAAATTAACGCAGACAATTTGGCCGTCTGATATTATGTATTGACCTTTTGAAAAAGATCACAGATTATTCGCCATCACAGATTACTTTCTGTGCCCGGAGTCACCCTAGGGAGTTGCACATTACAGTGTGTATGGCCTTCATTAAATGATACTCGGCTTTTCTCACTTGAATTCCTTTCTGCCAACTTGCTTTGAGCAAAGTGGACAAATATTTGTGGTAGTAAGTCAAAGTTTTGTTTAAAAATTTCGATTGAAAATCAAGTTTCTAGATAAACTCAATTGCGTGAAATGCCAGCTTGTCATAAACTATCCAAATACGCAAAGTGGAAAAACATTGTTTGACACACTGCTACCCCGCTGAAAAAAAAAACCCATTGATGTTGTTTACTCAGCCTTCTTCTTTGCTGTCAACCAACTCCAACTGATCTTGTGTATTCTATAAAAAAAAAATCTGCTCCAGGTGATGATATCATCCCTGATAATCTTCTGTAAATCTGACGTATCGCCGTAATACACTCTGTCACGTCTGGTGGATTTCGGTGCCAGGAAAGAGCTCATTTCGCCTCACTGATAAATATACAGTGCTGGATGTGTGTCAGTTACACGTGTATTGCATGCGTTTATTCTGACGAGGCTGTCAGAGTGAGTCTGGGTCACTACACGGGAAGTAAATATCAGACGCAAGACGGTCCCATCAGTCTTGTCGTGTTCTGTCTGAGCGTAGAGTCAATCTGTTGAATTGGATTGTTTCGGATATAATGAACTGCACGAGACAATACTGTCGTTTATCTTGCTGCTGGTAGGTACACATTGCGATGTGATCAATTGGCTAGTGGGTAAAAAGTGCCATTACAAGTCGAGGCGGTGAGGGGAAACAAGAGAGAGAGAGATTGTCAAACCTTGAGCGGTATTAGCATCATTTTTAGGCCATCGTGAATACAGTTGTGCTTTCATTCAAAATCCGCCATCTTGTAAGATCCGAGCTTTCGTTTTATGTTGAGCAGATGCCCATTTCGTTCCTTTTTCTTTGCCGTCGTGTCGCTGTGCTAGCATGAGCACTGTAAACGAGCTAGCATTTGCCACGGATGCTACGTTGTTAGCATGAATAATTTGACTTGTTTAATAATGATAATAATACATTTAATTTTTAAGCGCCTTTCAAAACGCTCAAGGACACTTTACAGTCATGGGATAGCTAAATAGCTAGCTACCTATTAGCAATATAGCTAGGTAGCTATCTTTTTATCTATTTGAGTTACTTCCAGGTTGAGTGAACGCTGGCGCGTGTGGCTGCCGCTGTTCACCCACAGAAAAACTTATCCTCTGACTGTAAAGTGACCGTGAGAGTTTTGAAAGGTGCTTATGAATTAAAGGTATTATTATTATTATTAATAATCTTATTATAAGAAACTTTTTTTCTGCGGGTGAGCAGCGGCAGCCATTCGCACCACCGTTCAATCAATTCGGCAGTAACACAAACTCACACCTCTAATGTGAGTGTGTATGTAGAGCGACAATACAATACAATACACCACACCCTAATTTATATGGCGCTTTCGCAACAGCTGCAGCTGTAACAAAGCGCTTCACATAACAGTCAACACAAAGCAAAATAATAAACACAAAAGGAACATAAAAACATGGACAATTGTGCAATTTTAATACCTCTTCCCATGTACTCTATGATGTTTTAGTACCAGACAAAGACTTTATTACTTTATTGGGGTGGAATGCACAATTTCAAATGAAAAAAAATGTTTATGAAAAATGTTCTTCATTTAGTCAAGGCTTGTCATAGTATGCCCCAAAAATGTACTAGCATACTCTTTGTCCTCCGTAAAACTGTTCAGATTAGCGATTAAATGCACAGCAGCTTGCTGCAGTGTCGTTCGTCGATGTACTTTTACACCACCGTGCAAAAGTAGTATGTCACGCGGCGTCCTTAACCTTGAGATGTTGTAATGTCATTGCAGTCGAGGACTAGCGGCATCCGCGGCTGCTCAGGAATTACATACCACGCTCAGGGTAATAAAACGTCGCTCTCAACTTTGGCATTCACCACCCCTGCAGGTATTTACATTTTCTGCATAATTAGAGCCTCACATGTGCAGTTAAGCTTCTGTAGCCACACGAGTGCAGATACTAAGTGTCACCCTTCGAGTAGGCTATCAGGGGGGCAAGTCCCACGTAGCATCCAATGATTCTCAAATGAAAAACACCAATAAAAATGACTTAAAGGGTCCCCAAACTACTTCAAAATCACCTCAGAAAGTTTCAGTTTCAGAAGGTCCCGCCCCCTTGTTCGTGATGTCACACCAGGACGTCTTGCCTTGCTCGAGAATCAAAACAATGGCTTCAGATTCGGAAGAGATGCTTTCTTGTTACTCATCCAGTTATGAATATGATTCAAATAGTTCTGAAGAGGAAAGCATAAATGTTTGCAATCGATTAACAAAGTGCTTCCGTATCATTTTGAGGCATCTGAACTCCAATGTAGCTCCCCAAAAATGCACAAGATGGCGCCCAAGCTCCGTTGGAAATGGGCTGATTTGTCTGCTGGGAATTTGTGTCAACTAGTATCAAATAGTAGCCTTGGTGCAACACACAACGATTCACCATCGGCTTATTTATGTGTTTTCATTCTAATTTCGGCATCAACACGGATCAACACGATGTTTTCAGATGAAACAAAGTACCCAAAATGCATTGTTTCTCTTTCTCGGTCACCAGGTCACGCTTTATCGGCGTTCCAGACGTGACGTCACGTCAGGCATCGTCATCAACTCGAAAATAAGTCTTCCTGAATATTCAGTGCAAGTCTTAAAACGTAAAATATAGCTATATGCTGCGGAATCTTTGTCAAATACGCTCAGTAGAAGTCATTTGAGGTGATGTTACAAATTATGGACACAACTTGTCCGGAGGCATCGATTGTCCTTTAATACTAGCCTGTGGTGGGGTCTTTTTCGGTCCCATAGTAGCAAAAGTACTCTACTTGATAGCAAACCATATCTGCACTCAAAGGAGGTGAGGAAAACTAGTCCGCCAGCCACCGTGGCGCTGTTCGACCGTGTGGTTTGATGTTCATCCGCCGAATATTAGTCCGTATGCCAAGATTATATTCTCGCAAATTTAATGTTTGCAAGGCGAAAAGTTGGAGAGCTAAAGCGTTCGTAAGCTGAGGTATCACTGTACATACGTGGGTAAATTTGTAGTCCACTAGAGAGGAGCAACATATAATGGTGGTAAATGATCATGTGGAAAGTTAATGACCTCTCCTCCACACAAAGAGGTCATCACGCGTCGAGAGGCAAGGCGCCTTCTCCATAACGGATTAATATAGACCCATATCACTCCCAATCCCACCACTACCTTCTCCCCCCCCCAACTATCATTTCTGTCTCCCTCCACCCCCGACTCTCAATCTCCCGGATACTCGTTCATCTTCCGCCATACGCCGCCGCACCCATTTGTTCTCTCTTGACATGGCCTTTTACCTCAGATCCAATTCCCACCATTTTAATCGAGACAAAATTACATTACGGTGGGCTTCAACTTCCTGCCAGCCTGTTTGTACTTTTATGTGTGTGTGTCTGTGTGTGCGCATGGAGGCTATTTTGAGTTTGCTATAGGGTTCCTACATGGTCACAAAGATGAACTTCAATGTCGTGCCAATAAAGGATCTTGTAGCCGAGCGGAATTGCGCAAATGGAGACAAATACGACACCGCCTGTCTTTGATGGATATGTTTGACTGCTTGCAGGAGGACATTCTACAGTGTGAACTTTTGCACGTACAATATTTTCCTGTCCTATTAATCTATTTAGGTCCCATATAATATATTGGTCACAGGCAAATAAATCCTCTGCATAATTAAACTTATTTTTCCTCTTTCTCACTC
The DNA here is from genome assembly GCF_051943395.1 of Hippocampus bargibanti. Classification (NCBI taxonomy): domain Eukaryota; kingdom Metazoa; phylum Chordata; class Actinopteri; order Syngnathiformes; family Syngnathidae; genus Hippocampus; species Hippocampus bargibanti. The sequence continues at coordinate 8,261,321 of NC_142753.1, read as the reverse complement.
GCACACACACTCACACACACGGGCTATAATAGTAATGCCCAAAGGATGGATCAGGGCTATTTGTGAGCAGCTGCTTGTTGTCCCACAATATATTTCATGGACAACACATAAGTAATCCATTTATGTCATATTTAAATGAAAATAAAACGGGAAATGATAACTAAGCAAGAATTCCCGTTTTTCTGTATAGGTATTAAAACCATTAGGCTGAGCAGTGGTGGGCCATTAGGGCGTGCAAGGCCTTCTCTGCTGGCCTAAGAATATCAGAATCAAAGACTAATGTGAATTATATTTTGTCCATAAATTCTTTTAGCTTCATTTCATTGCTTTTCCTTTGCTTTACTGCTTCCAGATGTGTGTTTTCATATTTAAGCATTTAACCAATCACATTTCAGCCATCATTTGTGACTAGGGTCGGAAATCTACCCTAATTTCTTCATAAATTTGCTTGGAGTAAATGACCACAGAAGTAAAATAGACGCCGCGAGAAAAAAAATCCAAACTCCTGCTTTACTTTGCCTTGATTTTTTTTCTTCTAACTTCTAGCTTTGTCCATCTCTTAGTAGAGTTCACGGTTCAACAACCCCCATTCCCCTTCTCCTCCCATGACCATCTGTGAACGTGTAACATATCACCGTCTCAACCCGTGTGTGTCCGTAGGGCTACTCCATGTCCTCCCACGATGCGACGACATCCAGTGAATGAGTGCTTCGTCCCTCACAGTGTCCCAAGGGACTAGCATCTGTCGCCGTGATGCACTCTCCGCTGCTACAAACTCCATTATCCGCTGTCCTGCTTCTCTGTCATTGTCAGCCACATTCCGGGACCCGCAACGGGTAGGTGCAACACGACCGTATACGCGGATTTGAACGGTGTCGCATGTTTGGTGGCGACGTTTTAAATCCGTGTCGGATTAATGAAGATGTGTATTGTCTGGCCACCATATATTTAACTGGCCTGTTCAGGTGTCTGACCAAAGAGGAAAGAGGGGGTCCTCAAGTGGGATGGGCTTTATGTACCTCTTATTTTACAAATAGGAGATTGTGGCGTTATAAAAATGGCGATTCAACTGTATAGATATGATGATAACAAGACATTTTAAATTTATCCCAATACGTACATTTATACTTAAAAAAAAACTCCAATATACCGGAGTTAAATAACTCATTGTATATGTATCCACTATGGCTACTTCTTCCAAAGTACAGAATATGAGTACTCTAGCCACCTCTTTTTGTCATTTTGAAGGAGCAAGGTATATAAGTATGGTCAGCATTAGAGATCAGTTTCACGAGTAGGATCAAAAAATGAAGAGAATTCACTTTTAACTCATTCACTGCCATTCACAAATTTATTCGGGAATTGAAAACATGCCAGAATTTTGTTTTTTTTTTGTTTTTTTTTCTTGTTTGGGTCCTGATAAAGCGCTTGCCAGGTCCTCAGGCAATGTTTTTTCCCTTCCACAAGGGGCAGCATTTCCTTTTTTTCCATGTGAGCGCTTTGTTCCAACTTTATCTGTTGTTAAAGTGCTATGTAAACCAATATGTATGCATTGCATTGTAGTTTGGACAGCCGCCCTCATTTCAAGCTCATATAACTCCAGGTCCATATCATTTTGGAACTAACTCTTCTTCTTGAATGAAAGAAGAGAGTCTAAGGTTTATAACATTGCATTGATTCTTTATGTAGTCCTAAAACTCAATATTCTGTGGGTCCTGGAATTCGAGTGACAATGACAAAAACCCTGGCACTGTATTGGACACCTTTTTGCACATCGTCTGGCAGTGAATGAGTTAATAAACAGCAATGGGATTTCATGACATGGGACAGTTGTACCTAATAAAGTGGCCTGTTAGAATATGTCCAGTTGCCCACTTACTCCCATGGCTGAAACAGAGAATAACACTCCCTCACGCATGAGCTTAAAAAAAGCCAGTTGAGGGCCCTTTTCCTCTCGTCATTTCCAGGAGAGTTCCTCATAATGGCTTCCAAAAGCCTGGAGAGCTTTTCTGTACACACTTGGGATGCTTTTTCATGACTGAATACCCAAATCACGGCGTTTGAAAGGCCAACATTTTGTGGGTTTTTGTTTTTTCTTTCTCATGGGAGTTTTAATTATGTCTCTACTTGTGTACGAGGGTTAAAATGCCACAAGAAAAAAAAAATGTAACCTTTTAGGTAAAAAAGGGTCTTGTGTAATGACGCCAACGTCAAATGCAATTGAAGAAACAGCGAGTAGCAAAAACAATTTAAAAAAAAGAAGTCGGCAAACTATATCAACGGTTTTCATGCAGGATTTAACTAAATCCTTCCATTATTCGTCGTCATTCACAGTTGCATGAATGTGATTGGTATGTTTGGTCCTACTAAATATCGATGAGGAGGGTTCTTCAGCCGTCATCTGTACAATTTTGAAGGTTTCGGACGTTTCGCCTCCTATCCAAGAGGCTTCGTCAGCGAACTAAAGTCTGACTGGTCGCATCGGCCCTATTTATAGATCCCTAATGTCCAGGCAAGGCGGCGCCGGACACAGCTATGATAGGTCCCAACTCTCAGGTTAGGGGGAGCAGAGAACCCCTCCCTGTGGCCACACTGATTGTTCCTACATTCCTGACTAACGACTGGCCTATTTCCCCCACGCCCACCGGTATCACCTCATCAGCATTACGAATGTTGCCTAACCTGTTTTGCCAAAGCAGGCTATTGTATGAACGATAAATAGGGCCGATACGACCAGTCAGACTTTAGTTTTCTGACGAAGCCTCTTGGATAGGAGGCGAAACGTCCGAAACCTTCAAAATTGTACAGATGACGGCTGAAGAAACCTTCTCATCGATGGACCACTCCTGTACGACTGAGAGCTTACACAGACGCCCTACTAAATGTTTTTCTTTTTATTTCAAATGAAATCCTCTGAATATGTTATCCTATACTAATGTTTACCCCGCACCCCCACCCCTTTTTTTTTCTTTGACCGAGTATTGTAAATATGTAATGTGACAATCTCAAGGGCGTAGGCCCACAGAGGTCACCTCATATTGTCATTTCATTTTTCTCAACTAATAGTGCAATAGGATTTTTGAACACCTTCTATTTATCAACACCACGTAGCGCATCTTGCGTCTTTGTCGACCGAACTGCAATTCCCTCCGGAAAGAAGACGCCAATAATAACTTTTGTTCCCCGCGAGGTGAAAGGCGGGTTAGATTTTGTCTGCTAAGCAATCACCGCGGCGGCCGACTTTAATTGCGGTAGGCGCGGGTGGGGGGTCTTTGAAGGTGACATTGTAAAAGTAAATAACAGGACAGATCATGATGAAGCCAAAACTAAATCGACAAGGATGCACCTGATTCATTTATTTCGCATATATAACCCCCCAGCCCCACCCGCATAACAGGCTCACATTGATGACCCAGCTACAAAAACTTGAGTCGTTCCCTTGCTTGCCTCATGTTGCATATGAATACAAATAGCGAGCGCTAAGGGGGAAATTTGTAGAGAGGCAGAACGAGCGAGATGCTCCAGCTGATGAGATGGCAAACACAGATAGAGGATGATTGACTTGAAGAATACAGGAAAGAGGCGGGGGGGCTGACGATAAGCGATAGATGGAGGGCCGGGGAGAAAAGGCGAGATCAACATGGCACTAATTGTTTCCTCTGCACCCCAACCGAGCCTCCATCAGCCATTCATCACCTCGCTGCAATCAGTCTAGAGTAGACACGTTGGCAAATGAGACCCTCCTTTCACTCCATCCATTAAGGGCGGTAGGGAGGGGGGGGGCATGTGCGCCGTGCAAAAAAAAAAAAAGATGCATTTTACGCCAATGCGATTGTAGGTGCCTGTGTCGCAGCCGGAGTTGGTCTGATGAGCTTGTGGCTTTTATGCTCATGGTTCAACAACACATTTTTCATCCTTGTTCAAAAGGGAAGGTGTGTAGTGTGTGTGTGTGTGTGTGGGGGGGGGCTACGTTATCAATCACCTCCGCTAAATCAAACGTTAAAAAAAAAAAAAAATCATCAAACTCGCTACATGCCGTATGCAGCCTTCTATGAAAGGGGACACAGCCAAAACATGGCCGTGAAAAAGCTCAATTGCGTTTATTAAGGAAGCGTCGTAATTAGCCAGTGAAAATGAGCTTAGTTCCAGCTGCGCGCCTGCCAGCTGGGTGCGACTCGGGGAATAAAAAATGTGACCGTGAAAAATCAAATCGCCAAGAATAGCTGGAGCCGCAACTTGACAACCACCATTAGTGATGTCATCTGATTAGCGCGTTGGACGCAAGAAGGGAATTTTGGCTTTAATGCTTCCAACAATTGAGACAAATGAGGCAAAAATCTTACAGAATGTATTCGCTCAAGCTAGCAACCACTCATTTGACGCCAATGAGGTTAAAATGTTAGTGATAGAAAATAGATGGTTTGAAAGGTGAGTAAAATAAGCTATTTTTATAAAACAGCAAAACCCTTCACTAAATCGCCTTGGTGGTGTGAGGTTTACTTTAGATCGTGCTTACATCATACTTCTGAGATCGTTACCACATAGGCTTAGTTATGCTATGCTGATACCAGAGCAAATGGGGCAATCAGGCCAGTACTAGACCATCATCAATCAGGACAATAGAAGTAATCAGTGTAGCCTCAGGAAATAGTCCTCTGCTCCCACCAACCTTAGAGCAGGGACCTATCATCGCAGAGGTCTGGCACCGCCACCCCTGGACAGTAAGGATATATATATAGGGCCAGAGCTACCAGCAAACTTTTAGTTCGCTGACGAAGCCTCTTGGATGAAAAGCGAAACATCCGACGATGACGGCTGAAGAAATCTTTTCATCGATGGACCACTCCTGTATGACTGAGAGCTTACACAAACGTATTCGCTCAACTGTATTCAAAGACACGATTCAGTGAAGGGGGGGGGAGCGCTACATGCTAAAAAGACTTCATGACCAAGGCCGACCGGGTTCACATGGCCAACACTTTCTATCTCGTTTATTTATTTATTTTTTTAAACAATCCTCTTGAACGCTTATCTCGCCACCGCCGCCAGTCGCCAAGGTCAAACGCGATCTTTAAATCTCAGTCGGCGCAGTGTACCTGTCTTTTACTGCGCAAAGTAAAACACGTAAAGATAAGTGTTTTGTCAAGCAGGAGACGGCCTTGTGAAATAGTTGAACGGGATGTCTTTATCAGGCTTTGAGTTATGTGGGAGCCAATGGGGGCTGAGCTCCCATGTGCTCCCATAAAGGCAGTAAAATCTCATATTGGATGTGCGCCACAATTCCACTTGTTGGCGGAGTATTGACAGTGTCTTGTGTCGGACTGAGCTTGGATTTACACCGTTTGGTTCAAGCTGTGGTGGGACGTCAGGGCCTGCAAGGCCTTCACTGCCGGCTTAAAAATATCTCAATTACAGACTAATGTGAATTATATTTGGTCCATGACTTCTGATGAAATACTGTAATTCCAAATTGTCTTTCAGCTTCCTTTAAATGCTTTTCCCCTGTTGTGCGTCTTACAGATGTGTGTTTTCGTATTTAAACATTTAACTAATCACATTTCAGCCATCATGTGTGACCAGGGTGTGAAATCTACCTGGGCACCTTCACAATCAGTTCTGCAGGCTCTGGAGCAGAAAAATCAATGGCGATGAAACAGTTGCTTTAACCCACAGGTGTCAAAGTCAAGGCCCGCGGGCCAAATCCGGCCCGCCACATCATTTTTTTCGGCCCACGAAGGCAAATCAAACTTGTTAAATTCCATGATGATTGCTAAAATCTGAGCCAAAATTTCATATTTTTGGATGTCAACCACAATAAAAGTCATTATTATTGACTTCAGATTTGAAAAGGAGTTATTCATTAATTTGCTGTGTGCTCTATATGTAATATTTGAAGGGATTTAGACATTTAATAGGTTCTCCAAATTCATAACGGCCCTCGAACGGAAACCATAACTACAATGTGGCCCGCGGCAAAAAATGACTTTGACACCCCTGCTTTAACCAATCAGAGCTCGAGTTGGCAACCCAAGGCCTGCTTGAACGTGCTGAAAATGTCAGTTTTCGCAATTTATGATTGGCAAGTCACTAGACAATCATAGTATCGCTAGCCGCTAGTGATAAGTGCATACTGGCCAGAGCTAACACACTGTATCGGTCGCAAGCTGCATAACCAAAGATATTGTTGTGTTAATTTAATAGTGGTTTTGTCAACCCACAATGGCTGAAGGAGAACAAAAGGATTTGGTTGTAGATTCACTGTTAAAGCCATTTTAGAAAGACTTTTCAAGAATAGATGGACATCATTAAGGTTGGACTGCTCCGAAGCTAGCAAAAATAGCAACTAATATTGCAATTGTATGAGGTTATCATGAATCAACGTTCATAGTAAAAATTCAAACAGTGCAATGACAATATTTCTTCTTAAGTTTCTCCAAATCACAAGTTATTTCCTGGCCAACGACATCATCTGGTGGACGTGTCGTAAATCACACCACACTCGCTGCTGTGAAGTGATTCCGACGTAGGCCTAGGAGTGACATGTACGGCCCGCAGTTTGACAATACAATTCCTTGGCCACACAATTGTTTTTGGTCTGAGGACAATACCAAGAAAACATACTTAGTCTTTTCTACGATTCCAATGTTGAGGAAATAGTGGATTTTAGTTTTCCTGTCTCTCTGTTGCAGGGATGATTTATTGACGTAGCCAATCACAGCCGCAGTGCACTCCACGGTCGATAATTAGAGCTCACCTTCCCACCTTCACCTTCCTCAAAATCAGCAGCTGCTTGTGTACAAAGAACATAAAACCCAGCCTCTCTTCGCAGTCATCTTAAAAGTATCAGTGAGACTCCTCTGTGTAGCCTCCATAGCCGTCTTGATTTCATTGTCGCTGTTTTAAATTAATTTTCGCCTCATGCCGTGAGGGGTTTATTCATTTATCGCTGGAACATGAAGAAATTGCATTAGATGGGATGTCCCCAACGACTACCGGGCCCTTCTCTTAGGAGCCTTTCTTCCAAAAGCTGGTCGATTGTTGAGTCTAATGCAGAATCAGCAGCGCTGCTTATTTTTTATTAGTCGGGGTGGGAGTAGAGGGGGTGTCAATTAAGTCAGCTTCTTCTTGAGAGGAAAGAAAGAGCCAAGAGGAGTATGAAGATGAAAAGGGAGCTTAAGTGACATGTACTTATGCGTGCATGTGAATGATTAATGCACGCATTTAATTACAGGAAAATGCTTGGATTTTCCGCACTTAAAATAATGCCTAGAAGGCCAGATATGGGCCAAGGGAAATGATGTCTTGAGGAAGGACAAAAAGAAAGGAATACAAAAACTAAAAAGGGAACTCGGGCGGATCTCATCCACCTTTGGGGCTCTGCCACCAAGGAGTGTTTTAATCACACTGGTGACTTCAACCGCAGAGATAGGAGACCACCCCTCCGAGTCACATTCTGCTTCCTCCAAGGAAAACGTGTTGGTGGAATTGAGGTACAGTAAAGTCTCGTTATATCGATAGTCCCGGTTATATCGATACTATTTCTATGCACGCACGGAGAAAATTACATGCAAACAGGGTCGGATATATCGATAGTCCCGGTTATATCGATATTTTTTCAGACTCCCTTGAATATCGATATAACGAGACTTTACTGTATTTGAAATACTGTGACCTCTGACTTCTCGAGGCGAGGTCAGCAGCGCCCCATCCCCACTGTACGCAACGTTAGTGGCGCATTGCTTCTCGGTCCTGAGATGTCCGATGGTGGAAAAGAATATCCCCGAAGTTGGCTTCACCAAACTCTTCCCATAGTTTTTGGGTGGTGAGCCCTTGAGAAGGGGGATCCATGTGGTCTCTTCAGCTCAAAGACCCCAAAAACTTAAGGACACTATATGCAGGACGCTATTTGAATATACAAATAACATCAGGAAAGGGAACCAACCAACCAGCCGCTTGCTTTATCACACATCTATTTATTTAAGCAAACCACACAACACAGAGCTTTATGTAAAGTGCAAAAGAACGGGGGGTTGAGTGCGAAACCACCCCCTGCCAAGTTGACCTCCTTTGGTCGTTAGGATGGAGGGTGCGGGGGTCTGTCTCCCTTGGCCGTTGCGGGGCCCTCAACGATGGGCGCGGGAAGTAAAGGACGCAGTCGGGGAGGAGCAGGCTGGGGCCTGAAGTGTGGTGGTAGTGGTGGTGGTGGGATTGTGGTCTGTGGGATGTAAAACAAAACAGTCACGTCAAGCACTGGTTGGGTGTGGTGTGAAAGCAAACAAAGAGTGAGCAATGCCAACAGCAAATCAATCAGTGTAGGCTGTCACGAGCACCCGAAAAGAAGGAGCAAGTTGACACCTTCTTTTACACCATCTGTGATGCTTCCTAACCCTTTCAAGTCCCTGTCGGGACAGGGACTTGGCCAATATTGGCCCGAAGAGGGACAGGGACAGTATGACATAAAGTGACATCACCTTTCTGGTTCTGTCCCGGCTCCTCTTTTCTTGCAGCCAGTCCTCGACGGAACGACGCTCGACCTGCGAGCAGAAGTGCTCATTCCTGTAGCGGCTATGGCCAAACTCCTTCGTCTTGGGGTTGCCACAGCGCTTGCAGCGGAAATGAGCGCCTTTTGGCTCCCTCACTCGGTGCGTGATATTCCCGAGTAATTTTCCTCCCTTTTGGGATGGCAGAGCAGAGCTGGTGGAGGCACGGATGGTGTCGGGCACGAGAGTCGATGGGACGGGGGCTTGTGCTGAAGTCGAAGCACTCGGAATGTTGGAGGAAGTGGTGGCGGGTGAAGAGGTAGAGCACTCGGCGAGATTTGATGGCATGTTGGGGGCTGAAGTGGAGGCTCTCGGACTGGTTGAGGCGGTGGCGGCGGTCGAAGAGGTGGACAAATTGGCGGGGGGCAGCGCCCGGAAAAGCTCCAGCACGACAGGACCCCGGTGTGTCACCGCCATACCGGATGTGTCTTTCGGGTGCTCAAACACCCTGACCCCTGGGGGCTGCCGGTCCATGAAGGTCCCGGCTTCTGCGAGCGTGTCTGCAGATGTGAATTTGCAGCCGGGGTCCGGGAGCGGCACGCACATTGTTTGCGCACAGTCCGGCTTGCTTCTCTGGTTGTGCCTGCAAAGAAACAAATGTAGTTGTTGGAAGGCGTGTCGTCGGCACGGTGCCGTCGGCTAGCGGTCAAACCTTACGCACCACTGAGTGAGGGTCCGGTGGTTAACCACAAAAAGGGGAATGGGAGCTGCTGTCAGGAGCTCTCTGGTCCTGCACAGATCTCTGATGCGACCGTAGTCATGCATGACATGAACCCAACGACTGACGTGGGCACCGGCGAGTCTAGACCCCTGGTTGTGAATATTGGCCAGGTCAGAGAAGATGGCCTCCACCAACCTGCTGGCACCCGGAGAGCGTGCCACTTCCATCCGCTTCTGAGCAAGGACACTGCACAGAGATCAGGTCGCGGATCAGATACATGGCGAAACGGGCATCATCCAGCCGGCTAGCGCATTATATTTGACATGTACCCTTCGGCGGCCTCCATTCCTTGCACGTGGGCACCCTTGGAGGTTCCTGCCTTGAAGCGGTCCTGTACTAGCGGCTTCTGGCGCCGTGGGAGGGCTGCAGGAGGAACCTTGTCGTAGTCGGGGAGTTTACTCCACAAGGCTTTTATTTGTGACACCTGAGTCGGTGTCACATAAGCCTTCCGCCGGAGATGCACCAGCGCTTCAGCCAGCTGGCAAACGTGCTGGTAGCCACCTCGGCCATCCGGGCCCTTGACGTCCTCCTCCTATGTTAAAAAGAGGGATCGTCATGCTATATGCGCCGTGTGCTGGCTGAAAGAGATGGAACAAAATTGAGACAGACAGACAGACAGACCTCTTCCTCCCGGGACCGCGGCTCATTTTCCGGAAGAGGCTTAGGCAACGCCGACATCAACAATACGTGGTCGTAACCTAGCGTCTCCTCCTCTTCCTCGTCGTCCCCCTTCTCCTCCTCGCCATCGTCATTTTCCCCCACCTGGGCGATCAAGTCCTCCTCATCTCCTCTCAGGCAGGATTGGAGCACAGCGCCGGTCTGTGCCTGGAGGTACTCCACCCCGATGAGCTCCCCTGGATGAGAGTGTCAGAGATGTTCGATCGGACACTGTGGACGAAGTCTCGGACCCAGAAACATTGTCGTTACTGCCGGCAGGAGACGCAGCCATTCATGACAGACGTCTGAATTTTGCCGCCCTCTGCCAAGCTATTTATTGAAAGTATATGCAAATTTAAGTGAAGGGGTTTCAAGTCGTAAATAACGCTGGTGATAAAAGAGTTTCCCTCGTCCTAAATTCTGACCAAGGCCAGATCTCCTAGATGAAGATGACAGTTTAACTTGCTGTGTCTGTTGACCTCAGATTGACCTCAGGTTGTCTCTGCTTCAATTGTGTATTCGAGTCACACATGTTGACGAAGCATATAAGCATAATATATAACAGCATGAAACTTTTAAATATGATAACTTCGTATTCTCCATCAGGGAGCCAGAGTTAGCACTTGGCATATCAGATGGAATGTAAGAAGGGCTTGCTCTCAGCACTTTGCTTACCGGTGTAATTCCCCAATGGGGTGTAGTTATGCACTGGGGTGGGGATCTGCCGTGCCCGTGCCACCTCCTGGACGGCATCCACCATGCGCGCGTCATAGCAGCGCAATTGGTATGTTCCGCTGTCCGCCACGGCCGCCCTGGCTCTGTCGTCATTCCACCTGGTCAAGCCCTCCATCAGGTAGACTTGAAAATGGAGGGCATTCGCAGATGTGCCTGCAGAGTGGGAAATGTGGGGGTGAAGGAACAGCATTGAGGCTTTGGCACAAACATGCGGGCAAAATACTCACGTCTTTTACTCACCCGGGATGAAGTGGCACTGATGGCGTTGGAATGACTCCAAGGAGGTGGATCCCCGCGCGCAGCGGAAAACTGGGAGGGTGACTCCGCCTTTTTTCACCTCCCCAGTTTTTGTATAGAGGGCAATTCCCGGAGGGTCCTGGATGCAGTGCAGGTGGCGACGCTGCATCCTCCAGATGTCAGTCATGCGGTGCTGGTTGATGAGAAGATTGCCCATTGTGTCCTTGGCCTCCCAAAAGTGGTCAAGGACCTCCTGGACAAGCCTCTCGGTCTCATATGCTCCCCTGGTGCGGCGGCGGCAGTGGAGTTGCACCTCTTTGGCCCTCATGGTGACGCGGCTTCCTTCTGCTGAACGTTTGGCCCTCTTCAGCCTTTCGAGGTCTTGCTCATCCCACTCGAAGATGGCTGTCGCGAGCCGTGCCATAAAAGGCCCATACAGAAGGTGACCCTCTGTAGTGACACCCCTGGCAAAGCGCCGCATGAGGTGCCACACGTCCAGGCGCACCACCAGCCGGTCCCACTGGGCAAACATGTCCTGGATCTGGCGACACAAGCGGACCTTTGCATCAGACACTGCATCGGAGAACCCACAGAAAAACTGATCCAGTGACTGTAAAGTGATCTTGAGAGTTTTGAAAGGCGCTCAGAAATCAAATGGATTATTATTATTGTCAAAACGGAAAATCAAGTAGGAGTACGATTATTATCAACCGTGAGATACTTCAAGTTTAAAGTGATTTGAGGTATTTCTTGGTCGGATGCTGATCATGAACTTGTTCACTGCCATTCACAAATTTATTTTTGGGGAATTGAAAAGGTGACCTCGAACGCCATTCCTGAATTAGTTTGGATTTTCTTTTTTCTTGCCTGGGTGCCGATTGAGCGCAAGTCAGACCTCTGGCGATGTTTTTCCTTTCTACAAGGGGGCAGCATTTCCCTCATTTTTCCATTTGAAGCTCAGATAACTCCAGACCCATATCATTTAGGAATTAACACTTTTTTTCTGATAAAAGAAGAGAGTATTTGTTATTAATTTTTTTGTTCTTTTGAATTTTGTTGATGTAGACATGAGTAAGAAATCGTTGTACTAAATTCATCCTGTCTACTTGATAACTAATGTTAAGCAGATTCCTTACTTACAGACAGTGTATTGTCGGTGTTCAAATACCTGACATGTTTCGGCGACGAAGGCGGAAGTAGTCGCCGAAACATGTCAGGTATTTGAACACCGACAATACACTGTCTGTAAGTAAGGAATCTGCTTAACATGAGTAAGAAATATTGTGCTAAGTCAATTCTCTTTATCTTTCCTGGAATACCACACAATAGCTATCTGGCTGGCTAGCTATGAGCTAGCTTTTTATCTATCTGTCTTCCTATGTTATCTGAGTTACGCTGAGTGAACACTGGCACGTGTGGCTGCCACTGCTCACCCACAGAAAAACTGATCCTGTGACTGTAAAGTGACCTTGAGAGTTTTGAAAGGCGCTTAAAAATGAAATGTATTATTATTATTATTATAATGTATCAGACAAACCCCCCCCACCCCAAAAACCTCAAAACCAACTAACCAAGAAACCAACAAAACAAATGAAATCGCTTACTTTGCACTTCCCACTGACAGTGCAACAGTCACGGTCGACATACAAAACATCTGGGGGTGGCTTTCCGGCATCCCTGTATCGCCGGATGAGTCCGCACGCCATGTCCGAAAGGCCCTCTCCCTCCGCGGCCGTGAGCACGGACATGAGCACCTGCCCGTACTCATTGCCCACATTGGTCACACAGGCGGCTGTTCCGGCGTATTCCCCGCCAACTTCTTGGTCATCTGCAGGCCGCACAACGTCAGCACGACAGTCATCACCACGGCCACACGCGTGCGATAAGTGAACTATGCACCTTCTTGGTGGAGTGCATCTTCAAGACATTCCCAAAGATGGAGGTGAGACGGGCCTTGTTATCCTCAAGGCGGGGGAGTACGTCTTGCACATAGACCGCCAGGAACCAGGCCACACCAGGGAGCGGGCGCATCGGCGGGACGCCGTCCCTCCCGTCGACCGGGACACCAAGGTGGGTGAGGGTGCTGAGGTAGTTGGTCCACCTGGTTAACCACTCTGCGGCGTGTAACTCCGTCAGCGTCTGGCGCAACTGCGTGGCACTGTTGCCCAGTGAGCGGACCCTCAATAAGGTGATGACGGTTTTGTCACAGGCCAGCCTAAAGAGAAACAGGCAATCGTCAGTCACAACGGCGGATGAGTGAGAAGGTCGACCGGCCCTCTTCTCACTTGTAAGTGAAGATCGCCGGGAACAATAACTGCTTCGATATGTGCAGTTGCTTCCGGATTCTGGCCTCCCAGGCGGAGAACTTTTTATGGCAACGGATGCACTCCAGGCTCTCAGTCCCCATAAAGTACCAGTCTCTGATATTCAGCACCCGCCGAACCGTCCTGTACATACCACCGCCAGTCAGGCGGTGGTATTTACAATTGGGGCACGCCAGCTTCACCCCCCACATTTTATAAGGCACCCACAGGAAGAATTTCGAGTGGAAAAACTGCCTGTGTGAAGCTGGCGGCTCCAAAAAGTACATGGGCGGCATCGGGGGCTCCCACCAGAGCTGGAGTTTAGTGGTCAGGGCAATTTTTCCATTGGCTGTTGTTTCGAACAGCGCTTGGCTGAGCCACTCGTGCTCGCTCTCTGGTAATGTGGTGAGCCAGCCTTTTGGAAGCCCACCACGCTGCCTTGCCGGCAGTGGCTCTGGTGATGTGTTTTCACGGGCAAGGGCCGCCAGAGCAGGAGCGGGCGATGTGGTGGCAGATGAAGTGGACGCTTGGGACACTGGCAAGATAAGATGAAATCATTTTTTTTAATTCCAACTTTTTTTGCTTCTCCGTTTTTTTCTACTGATGCGACAAAGTCACTCACACTGAGACTCCACTTCCATGGCAGCTGTGTCGGGCTGATTTTCTGAGGGCTGTGACGGGCCTGACAACTTCTCACTTGTGCCTGTAAAGAGATGCAAAATGCAGAAATACATCTGTAGGTGCTTTCTCTGTGATAATTATATCTAGTTCCTCATCAATTGTGTTCTGTTTAGCTGGGTTGATATCTTTCTGAATCAAGTGTACAGATGGCTTGTGCGGGTTGTTTGTGGAGCCTGATTGATGGGATATTTTAACCTTGCAGTCTACACTCTGCCTTTGAACTATCAAAGTTGAAACTCTCTCACTGTCGTCTGCCTGTCTCTTTAATGTTTAAACCACCTCCCCTCACTGATGTGTTCTTGACCAATCACGTGGCTTTAACCGAAGACTGGGGGCGGGGAATAGAGGACCAAAACAGTCGGCTGCCATTTTGTTTTTTGTCAATTGATGAGGCGCAGTGGAGTTACAATTTGTGCCAATGGCTATCAAAATGTGTAAATGGCGCAAGGGAGCGGGCCAGATGTATTCCTGAATATTGTCACAATTCTGGGGCTGTTCAGACTCATTCGGGTGAGGTCCAGCTTTTGTCTTGTGGCTGTACAAATGCAAATCGAAACAATTCTGGGGCCGTTCAGAACCATTGAGTGGGGTTAGTTATTTACCTGGATCAGACACTGGATAGTTTGCCTCATTGTCTCTCCCAATGATGTAGGCATTCAATTTATGTAAGAACGAGCCAGGTAAAGCAATCTTCCCGTGCCGCATACGATTGACATATCTACACAGAAACCAGACCAAAAAATAGACACATTTTAACCAATGAGAAATGTTCACCTTCCCATTCATAACAAACGCAACTTACGCTTGATGCTGCTCATCAGTAGATTCATAAAGAGACCGGTAGGTTTCACTGGGAAACTGTCCCAAAACAAGGAGTTTGTCATCCAACTCCCTGACCAATGGTGCTCCCATGACCATTAGCCGGTGCCGGATGACAGTCTCCATTTCTGGGAAGAGGTGCGCGTACTCGGTCAGTGCATCTTTATTTGCTGTCAGGTGCGACTGCGACATGTTGCCGCTGTCACGATCCTTCTGGTGAGCAGCTATAACCAGGGCTCCGTATCCCACGTCATTTTCCAGGAGCCACTTGAAAGTGTGGTCCCGGTAGTCGCCAAACTGGAGCACAGTCTGACTGAGCACCAGTTGCCTGCACTCAGGGTCCCCGCCGCCTCGAATAACACGGGTCACGGCCTCCTTTTTCAACTGGGCAGCGTTCTTGCAAGTGTTAACTGCATGTTTTGATCTACAACAATAAACGAGGTGTATTAGCCTACTTTACAATGACATTTTGAAAATGAAAACATGTACCTGTATGCTCGAGCCGCCTGTGTCGCCTGAGCAGTGCACTGCAGCTGTAAATGCGTCATATCAGGTGGCATGTAGACAAATTTTGGCTTGAAATCCATTTCCTAGCACAAATACACACACACAAAACTTCAGTAAAAAAAACATGCTTGCAAAATGTGTTAAAGATTTCATATTAAATATCAAAAAGAAGTCCAAGATGGCGCCAGAGTAGGCAGCCGTCAGCAAGTGCTCCCATGAGAATTGAAGCGGGATGGGAGATGTGAGACAATCTCTTTTCGTCAATGGATGCTACGGCTTCGCGTTTGCTTTCAACATTTAGCTTGTGGTAGACGTGCACATTCCACCACCTGATCCACTGCTGAAATGGACGCTTTGATCCTCCCCGCTTTCATCAAAAAGTGCTTCATATCACAAAGAGGTACAGCAAGTGCTGAAGAATGAAAGACTCTCTGTGTCTTTGTTGATTTTTTTTTTTACTTCAAGGTCCCTTTCCAGCAGCTCCTGTTTTTGTACTTCTTTCTTTCCTATCCTCTTCCTTTCATAACTTTGCTGCTGTGAAATGTAAACGTATCCACTGCGAGATGAATAAAGGTACATCCAATCCAAAATCCAATCCAATCTGTTCCATAATTATACAAACACCCTTTATTATGTTTATAGATGTTTTTCACCAAATTTGGTTATCCCTCATCCGGTCTTATTCAAGTTAGTTTAGTATTCTTCTTTTCATTTTGGCTTTTCCCTTCAGGGGTCGCCACAGCGAATCAGTGTCTTCTATCTAACCTGGTTTTGTGCATCCTCTTCTCTCACACAAGCTACTTTCATGTCCATGTTAGTTTAGGATAATAAATTATAATTAAAATCATGGTATACTACAGGTCAACAGTAATAAACGTCATTCTACTATCATAATTTCCTTCATCTGAATAATAACTTGTGAATTTCAAATGACTCACCAAGTAGTTTGTAATTTTGCTTTCTCAAGGTTTTTTCTATGCATCTTTGCTTCCCTCACAATGCCTTGTCCATCATAGTTGATCTATTTTCCATCTCAAAGACCGCAAAGGGCCTTCCCCGGCCGGATTTTTATGTTTAAATATGAACTCTAAAATTGAGCATCGGTCAACTTGTTTTACTAACCAATTCCACTCATTCTTTATCCCTCCATTTAAAGAAGTCACCGTTCCACTATCACTCTTGTGTAGGATCTCTCTCTTTCACGACATCTTTTACAAAGTCGTGCGCTCTCCCGAGCGAGCAAGCACACGGAACACTGCACGAAAGTTAAGCGGTTGTAGACGGAGATAAAAGAGCTTTGACATGAAAATAGAAAATATCACTTTGGCGGAAAAAATGGCGGAATTCCGCTCAATAGCGGGCCTCTGGGACACCTGGTGAGAGAGCAAAATATGCTAATATTTTACTGTACTCACGTAATTCGCCCAAGACAGACATATCCGAACCTCAAAAAGTAAACAACCAGATCGATACTTACTGTGGTGTTGTGATTCTGTAAATGTGGTTAATTTCACGACGTCTCGGTTTAATATCTAAAGCATTCACGATAGAATAAATCAACTTGAGGCGCAACGCGGGCACGGAAATGAGAGACGCGGGAGAGACGACATTAGACTAACCAATGGGAGAAGGCTGCCATACTGTGGTCATCGACGATTGGCTGATAGCTTCAAAAATATATCAACCTATAGAAGGGTTTCTAAGTCTGTAATTGTTTACGATTGGCCCAGAATGAACATTTAGCAAAATATGGCGCGAATATTCACAGGGGTGAACGTTACTCCAACGTGGCGATGCAAAGGGTTAAAAGGAACCATGCTAATCTTCGGGAATGTTAGCCTCAGGAGGGACGATATGCAAGGGGCCAAGGGGAACCATGCTAATCTTCGGGAATGTTAGCCTCAGGAGGGACGATATCAGAATCAGATCAGAATCATCTTTATTTCCAAGTATTTAGAACACGCCGGAATTTGTTTCCTGTCGAACATGCTGCACAAGTATCATCTTAAGAAAAATTGAGGCGCTATGCAGTTTTATTTGGGTTACTGTTTAGAGAATTAATGGCTTGGGGGAAGAAGCTGTTTAAATATCTGAAGAATTTGATGTGCAACCAATAGAAGGTTCAAAACAAAATGGACATATATTTCCCTACTTTACCTCACAAACAGAACTTCCAGGTCCTTTAAGATGCTTTATCTTCCAGTCACAGTATATATATATATATATATATATATATAAATTATAATCTATTTCCATATATATATATATATATATATATATATATATATATATATATATATATATATATATATATATATATATATATATATATATATACAGTAAAGTCTCGTTATATCGATATTCAAGGGAGTCCGAAAAAATATCGATATAACCGGGACTATCGATATATCCGACCCTGTTTGCATGTAATTTTCTCCGTGCGTGCATAGAAATAGTATCGATATAACCGGGACTATCGATATATCCGATATCGATATAACGAGACTTTACTGTATATATATATATATATATATATATATATATATATATATATATATATATATATATATATATATCTATCTCACACCAGCTACCTTCATGTCCTCTTTGACCACATCCATTTACCTCCTCTTCGGTCTTCCCCTCGGTCTCCTGCCTGGCAGTTCAAGGCTCAGCATCCTTCTGCCGATATAGTCACTCTCTCTCCTCTGGACATGTCCAAACCATCTCAGTCTGGCTTCTCTCTCTCCAAAGCCTCTAATATGAGTTGTCCCTCTAATGTACTCATTCCTGATCCTATCCAACCTAGTCACTCCTCAAGAAAACCTCAATATCTTCAACTCTGCTACCTCCAGCTCTGCTTCCTGTCTTTTCTTCAGTGGCACTGTCTCCAGTCCAAACATCATGGCTGGTCTCACCACTGTTTTAGACACCTTTCCTTTCTTCCTCGCCGAAATCCTTCTATCACACATCACACCTGAAATTTTTTTCCAGCTGTTCCAGCCTGCCTGGACACACTTTTCAACCTCTTTTCCACACTCTCCATTGCTCTGGACAGGTGCCCCCAAGTACTCCACCTTCTTTATCTCTTCTCCCTGTAGCATCACTCCTGTACTTGGATGCCTCTCATTCACACACATATCTTCCATCTTGCTGGCACTGATCTTCATTCCTCGCCTTTCCAGGGCATACCTCCACATCTCTACACTGTAAAACCCAACAAGTTGAAAGTACTCAAATTTTTTATGGCAACTGATTACGTCAAAATTTTTGAGTACAGTTTACTCAAAAGTTTTGAGTAACCTGTACAGGTTACTCAAAACAGGTTACAGGTTACTCAAAACTTTTGAGTAAACTGTACTCAAAAATTTTGACGTAATCAGTTGCCATAAAAAATTTGAGTACTTTCAACTTGTTGGGTTTTACAGTGTAGTTTCTCCCCCACCTGTTTCCCTTTCTTGCTACAGATCACAATGTCATCTGCAAACATTATGGTCCAATGAGATTCTCGTCTAACATCACCTGTAAGCCTGTCCATCACCAAAGCGAATAAGAAGGGGTACAGAGCTGACCCCTGGTGGCGTCCCACTTCCTCCTTGAATTCCTCCGTCACATCGACAGCACACCTCACAACTGTCTTGCAGTCATGATACATGTCTTGTACCGGTCTTACATACTTTACTTTTCTGTCACTCCAGACTTCCTCATGCAATACCACCACTCTTCTCTGGGCATCCTGTCATACGCTTTCTCCAGATCTACAAAGACACAATGCAATTCCTTCTGACCTTCTCTGTACTTCTCTATCAGCATTCTCAATACTACTACTACTACTACTACTACTACTACTACTACTACTACTACTACTACTACTAATAATAATAATAATAACAATACAGTTAATTTATAAACGCCTGTCAAAACTCTCAAGGACACTTTACAGTCACAGGATATTTTTTTCTGCGAGTAAGCAGTGGCAGCCACACAACCCGGAAGTAACATAAAATGAACATCATTACAAAAGAACAAGAACATGAACAAGAACAAGAACAACAAGAACAACAACATTCTGATTCTGAAATAATATGACAACACAAAGACAGAGAGAGTCATTCATTCTTCAGCACTTGCTGTACCCTCTTTGTGACATGAAGCAGTTCTAGATGAAATAGGAGACGATCAAAGCGAACACAATAGCCAACCCCTTGTACTGTTTACAGTTTTTTCCCTTTCAAATTGCTGCTGTGGACTGCAACTTTCCCCATTGTGGGACTATAAAAGCATTTCTGATTCTGATTCTCATTCTTATATATAGATTTTTAGATCGCTAACCATGCTAATAGGAACATTACCACGGTTTATAGTTTAACCATGCTAATCTTCTCTGTATCACTGCAATTTTTGACCTGTATTGCTTCAATTTTAGATCTGTACCTCTGTATGTATTATTATTATTATTATTATTAATTGTTATTAATCAATAAATTAATTAAAAAGGCGGAACGCTTCACGAATTTGCGTGTCATCCTTGCGCAGGGGCCATGCTAATCTTCTCTGTATCGTTCCAATTTTAGTATATGCGAAGCCGAAGCAACGCAATAGGTCCAGGGGATAGTCAGGTATATGAAGGGAGGGGTAGCGGCACGTCACAGAGTGAAGGTGTCAAAACCACATTGCAATTGGAATAGGAAATGGCTCCACCACAAAAGGTGGGGGATATTCTTGCAGTGTCTTTTACAGAAATATACAGAATATGTAGAAATCCACAGAAAACTGGGTGCAAGAATGTGAAATACCACTTGGAGAAATCAGATTGGTTGTCTGGTGGACTATGCAAATAGATTTGCAGTCAGATGTGCGCCATTGGAGCAGCCAAGATGGTCCCGCCTTCTTGCTTTCCCCCACCCAACCAGGAATGTAACCAGAGCTGGTGGAGGAAGTGCCTCATGCGCTCTTGCAGGCAGCAATGCAGAGCGACTGAATAAGCTGACTACAATAGCCGGCATGTTGTCCTGGTGGGGTCTATTGCTATGCGGCTGTGATCGACTGAGAAGAGGGAACCATGCCAATCCCATAATCATAATAATAATACATTTCATCGATGTTACGAATGTTGGGAGGAAGTGAGTTCCAAAGTTTGGGGGCAGAGCTTAAAGCCCTGCCCCACATCGTGCGGAGATGGGCGGGGGTGCGGCGGGGCATACAGAGGTGGAGAGTGGAAGAGGATCTGAGGGAATGAGGGAATAGAAATCTGAAGAAGGTCAGATACACTGTAAAACCCAACAAGTTGAAAGTACTCAAAATTTATATGGCAACTGATTACGTCAAAATTTTTGAGTACAGTTAACTCAAAATGTTTGAGTAGAGTTAACTCAAAATGATTGAGTACAGTTAACTCAAAATGTTCAAGTAGTTTACTCAAAATGTTCAAGTAGTTTACTCAAAATGTTTGAGTAGTGTAAATAAATTTTATGAGTTTGTCTGAACTTAAAAGTTATGAGTTTGATTGAGCTTAAATGTTATGAGTTTGCCTGAACTTAAAAGATGTACTTTCAGTTTACTCTAATGTTTTCTTAATTTTTAAATTAAAATTAGGTTTCATATTTAAGCTTAACCAACTCAAATTTATAATGTTCCATGAAAACATATATTCATGTATACTGTACTTACATTTGCCTTCTATGTCTAAAAACAAAAACACACCTCACGTCTGTTTTAGTTCACATTTTTTTATTAAGGTTTAAAACAACCTTTGATAAAACAAATGATAACAGTACCAAAATGCACAGCATGTCCACGTACCAAAACAACAAATAAACCCCTGAGCAGAAGATGTGAAAGAAACACAACAAAACAGAAAAAAACAACAAATTATACTCTGCTGTTCTGTTAAAAAAAATAATTCTTTGAAAAGCATATACTTGAATAAATACAACCGAATACATTTCAATGTACTCGTTATAAGGTGCAAATCAAGGTAAAACTTACTAAAAACAAACACAGTATTCCTGAAACGAAAAAAGACATTCTGGTGGAATCCAAGTTTACATATCAAAGTATTAATACAAAATCAGTCACAAACAGGTATACAAAGCAGAGTAAAACTAAAGTTACTTATCGAGTGTTGCTTTGTTCCGTAATATTGGAGGCCTTCAATATTGCGGAACAAAGCATTTTTCAAACTTAGCAAGCATGGTTTGAGTGGTCTGTTATCATGAAGACACAGCAGTATTTTCTGAATGAAGGTGAATGTGTGGATTAATTTTCTTGGATAATCTAAATGCAATGCATACATTAAACCAAACAAGAGGAGGTGTGCATCAGCCAACCTGGGGAGACATCTCACAATAATGCCATCTTCTATCACAACAGAAATGCTGTCGGGGTTAAACAAGATGGCACCAGTGAGGTTGTCAGTTGTTACGGAGAGAAGTGCGACAGGAGTGTTTTCAATGTCTGGATCCTCTTCCCACTGCAAAATACACACAAACGTACACATACAGAATAAAGTAAAAGGTTATAGCATATATTGTGGCCATAGATAGACATTTGTGTTAAGTCAGGTAATACATACATTGCATGTCTTGAAGAACTCGGAGTCATCTTCGCCCGAGTATCCAGGGATGTAGAACACAGTTTGCATCTCCAGTACATGTTAGGCCTGCAATTACATTAAACATTTTTCAAGTGTTTCCGGGAGGTGACAAGACTATGAACGAGGATAGGAGTGGTGTGAGGGGTGAGAGACGGGGCGAAGTTATTTATATGGGAGTGGAAAGATAGCGTGCTGTCAAGGATGACGCCTAAGCTTTTGACCGAATGGGAGGGAGAAACATTCCAATTGTCAATAGTGAGAGAGAAACTGTTAGATTTGCTCAAGGTGCATTTGGTATCAACGAGGAGAATTTCAGTTTTTTCACTGTTTGAGGAAGTTATGGGTAAACTAGGATTTAATTTCAGAGAGGCAGAGTGAAAGGGAAGAAGGTGGAAGAGACGCTTTAGGTTTGCTGGAGAGGTAGAGCTGGGAGTCATCCGCAAAGCAAAGAAATTGTCTACCAAATTTACTGAGAATATTGCCAAGGGGAAGAAGGTGGGTGATAAAGAGGAGAGGTCCCAGGACAGAGCCATGGGGCACACCAGAAGATACAAGTAGAAGATACAAGAGGGGACTGTTAAGTGAAGGAGTTAATTTTGATGTACTGAGAGCTGCCAGGGAGATAAGAGTGGAACCAGCGTAGGGGCGTGTCAGTGATCCCTTTGGAGGAAAGTCTGTCAAGGAGGATGGGATGAGAAATGGTGTCAAAAGCTGCAGTGAGGTCAAGAAGGACGAGGATGGAGAGTAAAGCGGCGTCAGCTAGCAAAAGAAGATCATTCGTGACTTTTAAGAGAGCTGACTGTACTGTGGTGGGGGCGGAAACCAGATTGGAATGGTTCGTAGAGATCATTCTGGGAGAGGTGAGAGTGTAGCTGGGAGTACACAACTTTTTTTTAGGATTTTGGAAATAAAAGGAAGGTGAGAAATGGGGCAAAGGTTCCTGAAGTCATTGGGATCAAATCCGGGCTTTTTAAGAATTAGTGTGACAGCCGGGGACAGGGACGATTCCTGAGGAGAGAATTGCAGGTGTCAGAGGAATAAAAGTGAGGGGAGGGGGAGGTACAGGGGGTTGAATGATTCCGTTAATAAGAGAAAAAAGAGCGTGAGTATTTCCAGCGTTTGAGTCAATGAGTCCAGAGTAGAATTGTGATTTAGCTTCAGAGATCTTCTCTCTATCGTTCCGATTTCAGATCTCTACCATGGGAACAATGCTCATCTTCTCGGTATC
The DNA here is from genome assembly GCF_051943395.1 of Hippocampus bargibanti. Taxonomy (NCBI): domain Eukaryota; kingdom Metazoa; phylum Chordata; class Actinopteri; order Syngnathiformes; family Syngnathidae; genus Hippocampus; species Hippocampus bargibanti. Next base: position 8,238,298 of record NC_142753.1, on the reverse strand, counting down.
GTTTCAAGGTTAACATTCCCGAAGATTAGCATTAGAAAGTTTACCACAAGACGGTATAGGTGGTTCACCTATACCATAGTATAGGTATATATACTAGTATTGAATTGCCTTTTCAGAATCATCGATGCTCATCCTAATGTTTTATGGTTCAAAAGAAAAATCCACAATGAAAACAAGAAAAGACTGGCTGACTTGGTCAGTACATGGTTATTACTGCCCTTCACGTGTCCTTGTCTCTAACTGCGATAAGGTAGATTTATGTGTGCCCCTCAGGCACTGGGTCGGTGAGGAGTGAGGGTGACTCTCATGTCATAAATTAGCAGCTGCTCATGAGTAAAATCAGAATGAGCAGGCGAACAAGCCATGCTTTTACATCCTGTTGGTTTTTATCAGGATCTCGTCTTGATCCCACGCTCTTAATGTCTTGCCGTCTTACCTTTTGCCACCTCTACTTCCGCTCTTCCTCTGACCCTGCTTTTCATGCTGGTTATCCTCCTGTAAACCCCTCCACTTTAGTTCACAGTTGTTTTTTATGATAGTTTATGTCACGCCAAATCCATTCTTCAGCTGTCTTTTTCTTCTGTCCACTGCTTTGTACCATTTTACCTGTGCTAACGTACCAGACAATTCTAGTCAGGTACTGCGATCTGGTTTGATATCTTTTCCATTTCTACTCATCATGTTCCTTCCACCTTGTCTCTGACACAAGCTTCTTTTCCTCTGACCCCTTCTCTGCTCCGGCTTTGAAGTCGTCTTCATCTCAAGATGAATCTGGAACATTGATCCATCCCTCTTTAATGGCTCTGTAAGCATTATTAAAACAGATTGAAAAGACAGGGCATGACCCAGGAAGAGAGGACGGATTCCATATTGAAAGAGGAACCCAATAGGGGGTGGGGGATGGGTTTAAGGAAATAAAATGGTTGGATCAGTCGGGGTATTGGCATATAATTGCATCATTGTGAATCCGCAGTCATTTACATTCGAGTGGGTTGCATGTGCACACACGTTTGGGGAAACGGCGTCAGCAGCAGGGGATGGATGGCGTTTGCTTTGGTTCGGTTTGCATTTGGTCAGCCTCAATAGATAAGCCAATGTAGCGTGCTATTACACAAACTGCAGTCAGGTGGGTTCAATCGAATATCCGCAGAGCTGCTACAAAACAGTCAAATCTATTCAGGGCTTGTCTGGCATACAAAAACAGTACCTGGACGTCACCCAATGACAGCACGAAATCCCATAATTTACACCCATGTGGATTGGCTGTGTATCTTCTCAGTCCAGCCCAGCCCAGCACTTATCACATGGGTTACTCTTTGATCAGTCTAATCAAGTGCTTGCCTAGATCCATGTCGTGTTTACTTGGAAATTTAGTTTGTGTGCGCTCTCGTGCGAGAGAGAGAGAGAGAGAGAGAGAGAGAGAGAGAGAGAGAGAGAGAGAGAGAGAGAGAGAGAGAGAGAGAGAGAGAGAGAGAGAGAGAGAGAGAGAGAGAGAGAGAGAGAGAGAGAGAGAGAGAGAGAGAGAGAGAGAGAGAGAGAGAGAGAGAGAGAGAGAGAGAGATGCATGCTCTGTGCATGCATTGTACATGTGCTAGCTCGAGCAAGAGAGAGATAGCGAGAGAGATCCATACACTGTGCATGCCCTGTGCATGCACAGTGAACCCATGTGTGGTCCAGAACATGTGTGTCTGTTGGTGAGTGTGTGTCTGTGTGTGGGTGAGGGGGTGGTAGATATCTAAACATTGAATCAATACAGAGAAGATTTGCACGGTTCGCATATATGGGGTTCGATATCTAAAAATTGCAACGATACAGAGAAGATTAGCATGGTTCGCATACATAAACCATGCTAATCCTCTCTGTATCGTTTCCAATTAGCATGGTTAGCATATAAAATGGCGGCGCGTGAACACGCAGCGGCTCCCCTCTCTGCCTTGCACGCTGGGTCCTAGAGGACAGTAATTTCGTCTGTGATGTATGTCGTGTATATTAGCATATTTGCCAATAAAGCTTGGTGGTCCTGGTCCCCATTTACCACGAAAGACGGTGGATAACTGTAGTGTGCCAAATAACTGATATTCATTCCCAGAATTGGGATTAAGAATGGCAAAATTGCACATGATTATTATTATTTTACCCCCTTTTCTGACATGCATCTGCCAGAATAACATTTTGGGAGCTCTGAATGACCTCTGAATTAGCAAGCCCCTTGTGTGTGATCCCAAAACTTTCAACCCAAGTGTACTTTATATATGGGCACACTTCATGCATTACTCCTCCCCCTACTCCCTATTCTTCTTTTTCCTTCTCTTCTGCCATCTGCAAGAGATAATTATTCTCAAACAAGCTGTCCCTTGGGTGAGATTGTGATATCTGAAGCTACCTTCATTAAAAAAAAAAAAAAACTAAAAATGGAAAACAATGCTACAGCTGTGTGCAAGGGAAAGGCGAGAAATGTAAGGAGGGACAAAAATACAAAAAGTAATTTATTTTATTTATTACATTTTTTTTGGTTGTGTCAGTGAGTCAACATACCAACATCCATAACACCAAATCACGCAAGACGTAAACGTGAGGAAAAAGATTTGTTTCTCCTTCATAGAAGCGCTTAAGCAGGCATGGCACAACGGCATATGGGATGTATGTCCCTCGCGGGAGCCATCAATACTTTGAAGCACAGTTGATGTCCTTTGTCTTCTGTAATCGCTCGGAAACGTCCTTGTGTGCGAGCCGAGATTGCCCCCTCAACCGTTCCACTCGTACAAAAAAAAAACGCCTGCACCGGCAGCACGGAAACAATCCGTTTGGCAGGTGGATTAATGACAAATCCGAAATGACAAGAGGAAATGTAAATTAGGGTCGGATATGTCGGCCTGGCCTGCAGCCCACCCGCACGCATGTCCGGTGGAAGAGCAAGCTATTTACATAATAGAGTTGGACAATGCACAGGGAAAACGTAATGTATCCCCCTACTTATGTCAGCATAAGATCGTGTACTGCAAACTGCAAGCTATGGCAGTTGACAATGACACGGTGTTAAAGATTAGCATGCCTGGAACCATTCACATGGACGCCATCTGTGTTTTGATCACGGGCGTTTTTATGAGCTTGTGTTCATTTGGCGTTGTGGGTTACTGGACTTTATTCTAATAGACTGGACCGATTCGTAACCTGGTGGATGAATTGCGATAATACGTCATTGTGTCCAGTGATAGATTTTTTTTAATACATCTCTTAAAAAAATATTTTTGACTACCGTATTTTCCGGTGTATAAGGTGCACCGTAGTACAAGGCACACCCCCAACGAATGGTGTATTTTCAATTTTTTTCCATCGATAATACATACTGGAGTGTAAGGGTAAGGCACGCCCCCAATGAATGGTGTATTTTCAAACTTTTTCCATATATATAAGGCGCACCGGACTATCAGTCGCACCTTCAATGAATGAAACAAAGCTTTCCAAATATAATGCAGAGCGACGCTCCCCAACTTACGAATGAGATACGTTCCGAACGGTCGTTCGTAAGGTGAATTTCTTCGTACGTTGCTTCAGTGCTATATTTTCTATGGAATGTATGTTTAAGGCTTATATAAGTATGTATAAGGTTTATAAAAGAATGTTTACGGCTTGTGTACATAACTTGTACAGATGATCCCCAATTTACGAACGACATACGTTCCCAACGGTCGTTCGTAAGGTGAATTTGTTCGTAAGTTGATTCAGTGCTATATTTTGGATGGAATGTATGTTTAAGGCTTGTATGAGTAAGCTATATTGGTTTGTACAGAAAAATTAACATTTAATTCAGTATATGCTCGGGCGCCGCGACAAATTAGATGTATCTTTTTAGAATATCGAGCGTTTGTCGGGTGCAAGAGCATGATAAAACAAAAACTGCATCGAAAATGAATTTCAAAAGCTCATGTATGACATTGACAAAGACGAAAGACAAGGACGTTTGCGCTATGCTGTAATTAGTTTTTCTAAATGTTTCAGTGAGGTTAAAAACATATTTTTACAGCTTTTATTTTATTTTGTGAGGCAAAATAATTTTAATTGTAATTTTTAAGGTTAGTTTTCATGAATGACAATAACCTTACATAAAACGGTGCTTTTTAAAATTCTGGCAATTCAGCTCGCCAATCAAGGCACTGGTCTTTCATACCTTTTTGGTACCTTCAGAATCAGAATCAGAATCATCTTTATTGCCAAGTATGACACACAGGGAATTTGTTTCCGCTTGAACACGCTGCACTACTTATTTCCATTTTAAACATTTTCCTCTCCCAATCCCATGACCACCAACCTCATTGTCACAATCCATTCAGCGTTTGGTTGATAGCGTAGCTCTCTCATGACTTCTGAAGGTCAACACAGGTAGACTACAGACAATCGGCACTCCGGTCGCCGGCAAAAAACTATTGTCGCATTCATACTCGGTCAGCATTTTTACAACGATGAACCCCAAGGTCATCTCCTCGCTGGAGATCTGACAGCGTCCAAATCTTCAGAGAGGAAGATGAATACGTTAGAAGCTCAAGGCGGCAGTTTTAGCTGAGTGTTCAAAACCACCCGTTCGGTGTCGCCCACGCTCCTCAACTGTTAAAGATTTCAAGGACAATATCACAAATGTGAAATGCAAAAAAATGAAATAAACCCCCCAGCAGCCTCACATTACAAAAACTTTGGTATGAATATTTTGAGCGCAATTTAAATCGCATATTACCCGACCTATAAT